>NC_090732.1:141670832-141763332 GCF_036898095.1 Palaemon carinicauda | reverse complement strand
GAAGTTGATTTCCCTTTGCCTGTGCCACCGCTTCCCCCCTCCCCAATTAGTGAAAGATAGGCAGAGATGAGTAATAAATTTCCCTGACAATGTTTTCTTCATCTCCAGACTTGCTGCGACCGCTTCCAGGTAGATAATATCACCCAAGAGTTGACTGTAGTAGGTCAAGTCTCTAGCAGTAAACAGGTCAAGTTGTTGAGCGCAACGATTCTGTCAGTTTAACGAAGGGTAAGAAATGTTTGTCAACAGAATACATGAATAGAGTTGTAAATATTGGGACTATTTTTTTTTTTTTTGGGCGTGCTATGCATAACCTGTATTAAACGCATCTATATATGCATTCATACTCAAACTTTTATTTGTGAAAGTATAGAGACTCTCTCTCTCTCTCTCTCTCTCTCTCTCTCTCTCTCTCTCTCTCTCTCTCTCTCCTCTCTCTCTCTCTCTCTCTCTCCGAAACTTTCCTACATCTACATCTGTGGAATATTGACGAAGGCATGCATGAGGCCCACTAATGAGAATAATAGTTATATTGAAAGAGAAAATTCAGTTCATGTACGCAACGTGATAGTAATAGTAACTGTTTAAAGAGTAGATACATACCTTTAATTTGTATACTTTGCTGATTTTAGATATTCCTTAGCTCGCTTTCAGATTTATGTGGAATACAGTATTTTGATATTGTAAACTGTTTATTTAAATTATATATATATATATATATATATATATATATATATATATATATATATATATATATATATATATATATATATATATATATATATATATATATATATATATACTATATATATATATATATATATATATGTATAGGCTATACACACACACATGTGCATACACACAAGTCTAAGGAAGTGAGTCGTAACTTTTCACTTTTCATTGTCGGAAACAAACTCCAAGGAAATACTTAAATTTACGAAAAGAAAAAAAAAAACTAGTTAAGGGATGATACCACATGAAAAAAATAAACCAAGAATCATCATTTTGATGGATTCAGAAAATATACTGGAAGAATAACATACTCCTACAAAATGTTTATGATATATAAAAAAAGATAAAGGGCTTTCGTAACTGATTACGTTAGGCTGCCATTCTATTGATCATTGTGGCCGATTGATTTTGTATTATAATTATACGTAGAATTTACCATGATTATCAAACCCTATCCCCCATCCTTCTCCGGTCTCCTTATTTCTATAATAAGGTAAAATAAAGAGACAATTTGAATTAAAGGAAACTTATTTTCCTGTTATCAATTCCAGGTTTGGCGACACTACACAGGAAGAAGGTCGTTTCCTGTACTGTGACGAGTAACCAATGTCTGTTTGAGGAAGGACACAAGTAAGTAGCTTTTTCACCGTTTTGATAATCGTTAACACCTCTCTCTCTCTCTCTCTCTCTCTCTCTCTCTCTCTCTCTCTCTCTCTCTCTCTCTCTCTCTCTCTCTCTCGTAAACCATAATTCTCATTAGCCTGTATATATATACTATATATATATATATATATATATATATATATATATATATATATATATATATATATATATATATATATATATATATATATATATATATATATATATATGTATATATATATATATATGTATATTTATATATATATATATGTGTGTGTGTGTGTATATATATATATATATATATATATATATATATATATATATACACAGTATATGCGTATATAATATATATAAGCAGATTTGTTAATCAAGAACCCAAGCTGCCGTATTACTATCTTTTCGCAACTGAAACCTTCCTCTTTTCTATTCCCAGGTGGTACCACAAACTGACAATCGACACTAAGAACAATCCATTGCTGCAATACGAGGTAGGAGACCAAATTGGCGTCTTCCCTTCGAACAATCCATCCATGGTAATTGGTATCCTGGAAAAATTAGCCAATTGTCGGGACCCGGATACGAATGGGGAGGTTCTTGTTCGTAAACGAGAAGGTAGGTCTAATCGAGACTTGAAACCTTTAAGGGTAACGTATCAAGACCTAAAATTTGTCCATGAGCAAGCCCAGATTTTTTTTAAACCACATGAGGCGTATTTTCCCCCCCCCCCCCCATCATCATCATCATACCAGCAGTGTCCTGGGAATTTTCAACTCGATTTTGTTTTCATACATACAGCTAACTAAGATTTTACGCCACTTTCAGCTTTTGGTATTTATTGGTATTTATGCCCTTAAGGAACAATTAGAAAATTTTATATTTCTATAATTAAGCTGTGGCAGCTTAGTTGGGAGGCCACTTATAAAATTGTATGTAAAGTTGCCGCCTCGGGTGGTACTGTACAAGATTTGTGGAAAACCATTTCTGGGCATGTACAGTAGACTGTGAGGTATAAGTCTTTTTTCTAGAAAGACTTGTATAGTTCCTTCATTGTAACTGTTTCCAAATATTTTTAAAAACTATTTTTTCAATGCTAATTTTAATTCTTATAGTTTATTTTGGTATTTGAAAGTAATATTCGTGTTTATAACCCAATTTAAAAATAACAAAATCCCTCTATCATTTATCAAGCTTATAGTAGGAAAAAGGAGGTTTAGCTTCTCAAACCCTTATGTAGACTTTAGTTAAAATCGTTATCCATAATAATATCGCAACAAATGTAAAGACAGAAACCCTTTAAAAGAATGGGACTGAAATTATATATATATTTTTTTTTTCAGGAGATTCATGGTTACCACATCCAAACCTGCCTGTGTCCAGCATCCGAACCCTTCTAGAGAGATATTTGGACATCACATCTCCCCCATCCCAAGACCTGCTGAGGCTGATGGCTTCTTTGGCAAACAACAACCAACATAGATCTCGGCTGAACACTTTAGCCACGGTATGATATCTCGTTGGGATCACCATACTTTCAAGTATAGTGATTTTAGCCAATCAGCGTTCTCATAATGTTTATTGCGATTATTATTTTCAATCAAAATCATCATCATCTCATATTACGCCTATTGACGCAAAGGGCCTCCGATGACTTAATTCTCAAGTGCTTCAATTCTAAAAAGAATTGACAGAAAACATGTTAAGTCAGCACGTTCGTTGTCGGTTACTGACAAAATTGATTTCACATGAATCTTGAATGCTATTCACCATACAAAATCAGGGGTAACATACTTATTATTATTATTATTATTATTATTATTATTATTATTATTATTATTATTATTATTATTATTATTATTAGTATTATTACTGATTTCTCTAATTCAGGACATCGATGAGTATCGCCGTTGGAAGAAAGAATATTATCCTAACCTACTCGAGGTCCTGAATGAATTCCCAAGCGTCAAAATGGACCTGGAACTCCTGCTGTGTCAACTTCCCCTCCTACAGCCACGTCTCTACTCCGTCAGTTCCTCGCCAGATTTCGGAGATGGAGAATTGGCTCTCACAGTGGCCAGTTACAACTACAGAACTCTTGGTGAGAAGATTTTACGTTTGTTGAATAAACTTTTTTTTTCTTTAGACTTTTGGCATTTTAGGTTTGTATTTTTTTGCATATTTGGAATAATGATATTAATAAATAAACAATGAACTCGAACATATAAAGAGTGTAAAACATCGACTTGCTTGCAAATTATATTTAGCTGTAAAAGTTGGTTGCAAGTTTGAAAATACAAACTGTCTTGAAAGGTATGGGATATTCATAACAATATTAAAATCAATAGTCTTAATTCTAAAAGGTAAAAGCAATATATCACGATGTCGCAGTAGTCTAAGCCTTTATATTAAAAAATATATAATATTGATTACCTCTCCCAGATGGCAGAGGGACGTTGCATGAAGGCGTCTGCACTTCCTATATCAAGACATTGAAGCCAAGAGACAGAATCAAGGTGTTCCACAAAAGGTGAGACAAAGACACCCGTCCGACATTTACCTTTGAATGAAGACCTGAAAATCTTTATTCATTTTTGTAATCATGGCTTTGTTATTCTCTCCCTGTTCCTGTTTTCCTCCACTCGTATAACATTTAAACTTTTTGAGAGTAGGTCTATGCTTCATTCATAGTGAAGACCCAGATTTTGACTTCTTTCCACCTTTGGGCTTTGAATTTAGGTCCATTTCTGCTAAATACTTATTATGAGTCTTGTGCTCTTATCTGATTCACTAATTATGATAATTTTCTATCGGTAGTGCTCCTGAATTCCACCTTCCTGACGAAGGAAATTCCCCGGTCATTCTCATCGGAGCAGGAGGTGGTATTGCGCCACTGAGGGGCATGTGGCAACATTACCACTATCGGCACAACATTAAGTGTGCAGGTATGAGCTCCAGATTGATTGATTGATTGAATTTAGGTTTTCTGGCATCCTGACATCTAAAGTCATCGACGCCTATATGAGCTCCAGAATATATATATATATATATATATATATATATATATATATATATATATATATATATATATATATATATATATATATATATATATATATATCCTATATCATATATATATGTATATATATATATATATATATATATATATATATATATATGTATATAAATATATATATTTATATAAAATATATTATATATTATATATTTATATATATATATATAAAATATATTATATATATTACATATACAGTATATATATATATATATATATATATATATATATATATATATATATATATATATATATATATATATATACAAAACATATTATGTATATTATATATATATATATATATATATATATATATATATATATATATATATATATATATACAGAATGTGTGTGTATTTGCGTCTACTTGAGAAGAAAATAATTATTTTACCAACCCCATGTTTTTAGATTTTCATCACTAATTCATTACACGATAAATCAAAACGTGAATAACTTCATGATAAATATCAGAAGGTTGACAGACATTTCTATTTATTACAAAGGTCAACGGCCCAAAATTACGCTCTACTTCGGATGTCAAACCCAAGCTTCTAACCTTTATGCAGAAGAAAAGGTCGCCATGATTAGGGCCAAAGTACTGAAGGAAGCTCATCTAGCAATATCCAGAGATCCTAAGAAGCCTAAGGTAAGAATGCCATTCTCTCTCTCTCTCTCTCTCTCTCTCTCTCTCTCTCTCTCTCTCTCTCTCTCTCTCACACACATACACATGTACGTATAAGCGTTTTGATGTGTTTTACTAGACTAAACTGTTGACCATAAGAGTTACAAGTACTGTATATGGGAATTTAATTGTTTTCCTTCAAAACAAGCTTGATTAATTTTCATTTCGATAAAGTATATTATTTTAGGATGGAAAATAATCAAGTTAGAATATACTATATATATATATATATATATATATATATATATATATATATATATATATATATATATATATATATATATATATATATATGTATGTATGTATACATATATATATATATATATATATATATATATATATATATATATACACACATACATATAAATTATATATATACACATGCATATATATATATATATATATATATATATATATATATATATATATATATATGTAAATTTATATATGAATATATATAAAATATTACTGATAATTGGATAACCCTATTCGCTAACGAAGAAAAAAATAATTGCACTATCTTCTTAGAGAAAACTCTTTAAATGTATCATAACATGATAACATAAAAAATATTCAACTCTACTCAATAATCATTTTCAATCTGAAAATTAAATTCCATAATCAGAATAAAATTAAATTTCCATTGAGAGAAATTAGCTTATTAAAGTTAATGACTCACTCAACACCAACTTTTTTTTTCTGACAGGTGTGTTTCGTGAAAACTTATTTCTTGTTTTCATCTTATATCTTTAAATATGGGTTTTATTACTTTTTTTTAACAAGCAAAACCGTTATAGGAGTATTATTTTTTTAATGAATAGCCGACTCAAATACTGTAGAGTTGATGGAGTAGGGAGGGTAAAAATATAAATTTATATAAATTTTTCCTTTTTTTATGAAAGACTCGGAGAGAAATATGTATAAAATTTTAATCAGTAAATTTTCTTATGTAAAATCTGCATTAGATAAAATCAGTAAAATAGAATGTAATGGAATATAATTAATAAAAAGGACATAAAGATGATTGGAAGTAAGATAGGGAAGGGAAATTGATTAAACAGAATAAAGAATGGAATAAGGGCATAATGAAAACACATAGACCAAATTTGTCAGTAAAACTGCGCAAATAACAGAATTAAAAAAGGAAACAGAAACGAGGAAAGAATTGAAAAACCTTTTAGCCTTTGGCAGGAAATAGAATTAATACAAAAATTTTCCCGTGCTTCCAATTTAGTTGTCGCTGCTATGTGATTTTTCACCTATATTTTTCTTTAATGGTATCAATAGTTCATCAGTGTATAGTCGAATTAATGGTTGGGGAGTCGGCAGTTGAGTAGTTTTTACTGTATACATACATAAAGATACATAAATAAATAAATAAATATATATATATATATATATATATATATATATATATATATATATATATATATATATATATGTGTGTGTGTGTGTGTGTGTGTGTGTGTGTGTGTGTGTGTGTGTGTGTGTGTATGTGATTATGCATATTGTAGTGAGGATTCACGTGAGAAAATATAATTAAACTGGTACTTGGTCCCAACCCCAGGTTTACATACATTTGTTAATTCTTGTTTTATTTATCACTTTAGCGACTGATATAATCTTTTTTCAATTCTATATGTTTGAATAATTTCATGTATGTATATATATATATATATATATATATATATATATATATATATATATATATATATATATATGTGTGTGTGTGTGTGTGTGTGTGTGTATATATATATATATATATATATATATATATATATATATATATATATATATATATATATAAATATATATATATATATATATATATATATATATACATATATATATATATATATATTTATATATATATTTATATGTATGTGTATATATATATATATATATATATATATATATATATATATATATATATATATATATATATATATATATATTAAAAGTAGTTTGTTCATTTTATCTCATATGCTGAACGTTCTCGTGAGTTATTCCTCCATGAATTTCTTTTCACTATTAATCTATGTCTACGACATTTTCAGGCTTACGTTCAGGATCTGTTGCTCTTGAACGGTAAGGAAGTGTACAAGCAGCTGGTGCAGAAGTCTGGTCACGTCTACATCTGTGGGAGTGAAAGTATGGCGGACGGTGTCTCTGAGAGTCTCCTCTCCATCGTTCAAGATCATGGCAGGAAGACTGTGGAACAAGCCAAGAATCTTATTCAGAAGATAAAGGTAAATATTAACTTTTACGGTTATCTTTGATAAAGACATACCGATGATATGTCATAAATTCATTTTTTTTTTTTTTTTTTTTTTTTTTTTTTTTTGATGCATGCGAAATGCTGGTATAACTTTACTATGTGGCAGAAACGTAATCATTCCATCAAGGAACTCCTCGATAACGTTAAGCAGAAAGTGGCTTTTGTGTTTACATCCTGACTGTAACAGTTATACAAACTTGCAAGGAGGGAAGATGAAAGGAACGAGATTATTGTTGTTAAGGTCAATAAGTAAATCAGTTCCTCTTTATTTATAGCATAAAATTAACTAATGAATGTCTACTACAGGATGAGCGTCGGTACCATCAAGAAATATTTGGTCATGGATCGTCTGCCTCGCCTACAGTGATGTATCAGGGATGGAATTGTGAAAAGAAGAGCATTACTTAGAAGGAGCACATTTTAGATGTTTGCTCTCCATTTCCAAATGAAACTCCTCCCTAACCTTTATAGATCATTATGTTGTTTGGCTGTGCAGTTACGTCCATCTGTTGTATGGCACAAAATAAAACAGGAGTTACGGACGTGTCAGCCTAGCAAGCAACAGCGTGTGAAATGATGAACGTTCCGTCATAGAAACGTTTTGAAGAAGATGAATCACTACAGTCTCTCTTACCTTCTTTGCTTACCAGTGTGGAATTTCCGAAAGAAGGCAGAGGAGATTTGTGGTTTTAAAATAGCCATTGAATAGTTTTTCGTTTTTGAAACTAATGGCAAGTTTTCGCAAGAAAATCTTGTGGAACATGCTCGATGGCCATTAACTTCCTTGTCATGTTTCTGCAGAGTAGAGAACTTAGATGCAGAAAACAAGGACAGGAAATAAATATAAAACTGCAATAAGCCAAATCTTAAACATTAGAAAGTAAATAATCAATAAATGGATAACGATGCACAACAGTAAATGAATACTGTAAAAGATTAAAGAAAGCGTGTTTAAGCATACGCTTTCAGAAAGGAAAACTAAGACGATTTTATAATGGAATTTCTATTCAAATGAACACTTAATAGCTTCGTATGCCTTATGATGACTGGTGTGACGTATCTCAGTGGGACCAGTGAATCGTATTTCCCAACTCTAACATTTCACCGAATGAATTTTTCGTATGTGAAAGATGTGGAAAATGAAATAAGACAATTTTCTAGAAGCTGGACAGTTAAGTGTAAAGAATAGAAAGAAAGAATCCAAAACAAAGAGGGGATTGCAAATAAGAAGAAATACTTATCGTAGAATACCTAACCGATCGCTGCGCAAATCTCTCCGACCAACACCTGGACCAAAGTTTTTCTCAAGAGTTGATACAGAAACAATCTCCCACCGAACTTATTAAGTAAAGTCGGCAGACATCAGAAACTTCTTGGCCAGTCTATTATCCGATTTACCTGTTGAATATTGTTTTTTCCAAATTTATGCTGTGTTGTATATAAGTAATCAAATCTTACATAGTATAAACTTTGCGCCCATGATAGTAATGATAATATCCTGATAGATTATGATTGTGAAATGTAAATAAATGTTTTTTTTATGTTTTTAAAAGGCGTTTCTATACCCCATTTTTATGAGATTCGCGATATCATCGTTTGATTCATTTCTATATATAACCTGTGCTTCTAGCAGGATTTTCCCTGGATTTTAAGAAATAATCAGTTCGAAGTGCCAATCATACTTGTGTGTTGTACATGATCTTTTACTTTAGAACCGCGTGACCTTTGATTTCCGTGGATAAAAGAAAAAGAGTTCTTGTTTTATAACACGACTTGCCTCGAAAGTTCTTGCCTTGCAAAGGAGTTAATCGATTCGGTTTTTGTCATCTCTTTTTTTCGTAATCATTCATCGCTGCTATAAATTAGTAAGTTCGTCGTTGTAATTGCCATTACTCTTGTGGCTCTTATCATAGTTGTTGTGTTGTGATAACATATATGTTATATCTTCACGAGAGATAAATGGTTACTGTCTAATGTAGGTTTTTATAGCAGAATTATATATATATATATATATATATATATATATATATATATATATATATATATATATATATATATATATATATATATATATATATATATATCTATTATATATATTATATATATACAGTATATATATATATATATATATATATATATATATATATATATATATATATATATATATATATATATATATATATATATATATATATGAAGGACTAAATTTAAAAAAAAATAATAGTGATCAGATAAAACTTACTTGCAAACTTATTTAATTCTTCTATAAGGCTGATTAGGGTGCTTTCTGGTCGGAATTCTCATCCTTGAAGGTTCCCATACTGTCCCAACAAAAGGCAAAGACCAACATATTTAGTACACTACCTAGGATAAAAAAAAAAAATCCTATCAATGTTGTGTAAAATTGCAACTTATCTTACGGGGAGCGCTCTTTGACTATGAATGGAGCTGTAGCCCAAGGTCCATATTTCTGAAGTTCGTCGCCGGCGGTGGTGTGTCCCGTCTTCTTGGGTCTCGGGGATATCGACCCCCTGAGAGGAGGGATGACTCCCCCTTCCCTCGACCTGACAAAGGGGTGAGACGTGGCGAGGTTCTAGACCTTGCTGTAGCCTAGGTGTCAACGCACCTACTATGGGTTTCACAGACAGTGCAAGTGCGATTTTTTGCAATTATTCTGTAACGAACACTCGTATCAGTACGAGATGTTGCTATAGGGTATTACACCCAGTGAGGAAATTTATAGGGGTATAATGAATCGTTAATTATTAATTATAAAGAGACTTGCCCCTATGCCAAAGGGCAAAATCTCAATCATCCAGTCACAAAACCGAACAATAATATACAGAACCTCTACCTCCACCCCCTCCCTCCCTCTCCTTTCATCCCTCACCTGCTCTCCCCCTGCTTCAAGCTATCTCTCTCCACCTCCACGACGTCCATCCCTCTCTGTTCTTTCCCTTCCCTTCCCTTCATGTTCTCTTTCTGAGAAGGTAGCTTAAGTTGCAATTTATTTTGTATGATTTTTGTTTTATATCAAGCACTCTATCTATCTATCTATCTTATCTAATCATAATATTTATTGTTGTAGATATGGAACAATTCAATCGGTTGTTACCTATCAGATGACTGACTGCTTTATTCACTGGTTTGCTCATCTCTCTCTCTCTCTCTCTCTCTCTCTCTCTCTCTCTCTCTCTCTCTCTCTCTCTCTCTCTCTCTCTCTCTCTCTCTCTCTCTCTCTCTCTCTCTATGGTATTGGTTATGTAAATAATTATTAGATTGATAGAAAAAAAATCGTAAAAAAATATGTTTAAATCAATGCAACATTCAGAGAGAGAGAAAGAGAGAAGGAAAGACGTAGGGCAGGTGAGGGAAGAAAGGAGAGTAGAGGAAGAAAATGGGGGTTGGAGGTGAAGGGGGTTGTAGGCAGGCGGAGCTCTTCCAACCTGGTGTTCGTTTTCTTGCTTGGCTAATGAGTTTTGCCTCTTGGTATATGTACAAAAGTCTTTATTATTTACAATAAATGATTCATGATACTCCTATAAATTTCCTTACTGGGTGTAATACACTATAGTAAAATCTCGTACTGATACGAGTGTTCGTTACAGAATAATTGCAAAAAATCGCACTTGCACTGTCTGTGAAACCCATAGTAATAACGATGGGCTACAATAATTGTAGCTTCTGGGGCTAATAGCTTACCATAAGGAACATTGCTGAGCTCTACTGACCTTTGTGTCTGACGAGCTTCCACATATCTGTTTAGGATTAAAGACATTAAAGGTCTTTGGTTCCAGATGGATCTCGCCTCACTTAACCTAGGACGCAGGGTTAAAGAAAAAAAAAACTAAAAAAATAATTTTTTCAGGCATTTCAAAATTATTTGTAAAGAAAAGGCTCTCTTTAAGTAATCGAGTAAGGATAGAGATATTAAACCAACACTGGAAATTATGTAAAAGGAGAGGATTTCTGAAGATGGATTAACCCCTGATAGTTAAGCCCAAGTTCTTGGTCAGGCGATAAATGGTGAGATATTTGGATATAGTTAAGTAATTGTGTTAGAATAAGTAAAGGAAATCACACTAAAGATTCAAAAGGAAAGGATTTTTAAAAATGGATTGGCCTCTATAGTGATGTACAAGAACTTTGTTATGGTGTGATATTTAGATGTAGATAAGTAAGTTGAATAAATAAAGGAAATCAATGCTGAAGATAAAATAAAGTATTTTAAAAGGTTGATTGACCCCTCATAGAGATGCACAAAGTCTCCCTCGTGGGACAAAGGGTGAGAAATTAGGATAGCTAAATATGTTAGAATAAAGAAAGGAAATAAACGCCCAAGATAAAATACAGTATTTCAAAGGATGAATTGACAAATGACAGAGATGTAAAAGGTGTCTATAGTGGGGCAAATGGTGAGATATTTGAATATAGTAAAGTAATTGGAAGTAGTCAAGTCACTGTGTTAGAATCAAGAAAAGATACCAACATTGAAGATAAAAAGAAGAGGATTTTTAAAGATGGAATGATCCCTGATAGGTATATACAAGAACATCCCCAAGAACTTATATTTCTCAGCAAAATTACTAAAATGGGAGAACTGGAAAACTATCGTGTCCCATATAGCTTTTTTATTTTTTATATATAAAACCTCTTTTCTATGATATACTTTACATAGCTGAGTGGTTTCACTCGTGCGACTCGAAGAAAGTACTGTATGCGTCTAATATCAGTTTTCTTGGAAATACAAAGTATTTGGGGATATATAATGCCTATATCAGAACCATGGTATTCCTAAAAGGCTATGTGAATGTGGAGAAATGTTATTTTTTCTTTAATTGTTGCTCCGGGGAAGTCTCCCTGTACCATATATGCAAAGATCAGCAGGGGAGGAAAAGGAGCACTATCACTCAAGGCACAAACACCTGTTAATATCTTTGATGATGTGGTTCATGTACTCTGTCCAGAGGCCTGAAAACTCCACACGTGAAATAAAAGTAATTTGTTGGCCTACTTTAGCTATGGCAGGTCTAAAGCTATCCCACTCTTAGGCTCAGTTTCGGCTCCGTCCCAGGGACCCCAATGAGATGCTGGGCAGGAATTTTACATTATAAAATTATTGAGACAATGGCAATTGAGGGAGCAGTGATGTATTGTAGTAAAGTTAAAGATAAGGATCTTATTTACCTTCGAAGCATAGAATGAATACGAAGTCACTCGCTAACTCACTATTACTCTTAAGGTTATTTACCCTTACTCTTTTCAATACATCGGGTATACTGGCCCGAGACTAAATATTCATGTTAGACATAATCAATAAAAAAGGGAGTAGTACGAAAGGGTGTAATTATCCTAATCTAGCTATTTTATTATACAAAATTTACATGATTAAAACGGATATCTTAACAGTGGTAAAAAGAAGTTAAACAAGGACAAAACGAAATAAAATCAATGCAACTTAGCAATTCAAAATGCAATCAAAATATGAGTGACTTGAGGTGTCTTGCAATGATAAATGATTGAAGGGGGCTCGGACACGTGGTCCTTGTGACCCGAGACTTTGACTAGTCTCAAAGCAAAAATTATGAACGAAATTTGTATACACAATCTCACGCACTCAGCCCGAAATATGTAAAAGCCAGTAAAACCTAGATTAAGTTGAAATTAAAATATAACCTAATCTAAAAATTGTGGAAACTAAGTGACCACGTGATTTATCTGCCCTCCTTACAGTAATACTGGAAAAGTCCTTGTCCTCCCAAATGGCAAATGCTTGGATAGTTTGCACCCTTCGTCCTCTGGCCCACCCCTTGATTTTCCTCGCTTCTTGGCAGATCGTGTATCGCTGGCACAGTTCCCAGAATCATCCTCTCCCCTCTATCCATCCAACAGGTTACCAAAACTCCTATGTCCTCTGTTTGGTAGGAGTAGGAGTCAAGTGGGGTGAGCCAGAGCAATGCACATTGCCCGCCAGCCCAGGTCAGGACAGCGGTGCGTGAACGAATGGGCTGACTCTCGAGACAAAGCCCATCACCTGGGTTCAGCTTCTAAAACAGGTGAAGGTCATGGTGTGTAGAATAACGCAATTGAGGTGTCCTATTGGGATGTTAGGGCAGGAAAATGTAATAGTGTAAGGAGTGAATAGTTGGCAGGATTTTGAGCAAAATACGAAGGGGAATCTTGCAGCTCTAGAGGAATATACATACATAGAAATCCTACCTATTCTAAATTACTAGAAAATAATAATTCAAATAATTAAGTAGTAAAGGACTGGTGCATACATCTTAAAATTAGTCAGCCCTGAATTGGTGCTGAAGAGATAAAAGCTGCTCGTAATTCAGCAGTACTACAATCATATTCAAAACCAGTGTAATAATCTATCTCAACACATGTTGTTTAGGGAAAGAACCGTCGTACGCCGGCGTAAGGCTTTTGTTTTGCGTTCCTACGCAGTGACGTCACGAATATGGCGTATATGATTGTCAACGAGTTTAATTCAGCGTAGTCTACCCGTGTTTTAGTAAAGAAAACGTCAAGGATGAGAGCAAAAGTTTTATGGGTGACTACTATATTAGGAGCCAGACCCAAAAGACTGGAAGAAAGAAAAAGAGTGAAGAGAAATTCTTCTCAGTGAAACTGCTTTTGTGATAGAAGTCACTACGGTTGACATTTTCTAGGGTAAAAATATACGCATGTTTCTTTCTTCAATTTATTTGGTCACGACAATTGTTTCGCCAAACTATGAGTTCATAAGTGACCGATGATTTACGATAATTTTCCAATCTCCAACATATATAAGGATCCACTTCAAATTACGAGCAAATGCAATTTGAAGAAGAAATCTACTTATTTCTCTAACAGCACATAACCTAAAAAGACACAGAAACACGAAGCTTCCTCTAGGAAACCTATTGCTATCACTCAAGCGATTTTCTTGAATGAAATTCATATCGCCAATCCTTTGCTGGACCAGGATATGTGACATTGTTCAAACGGATATTCTACTATGTATGGTAGCTTTGCTATAACTGACACTTTGATAGAAAGACTAAATTGATATCCCTAAGCGATTCTTGTCATACCTAGGCTATCGTTTTTTTTCGCGCATAACCACATTTACTTTAGCACTTGCAGACAGGGGCAACACAAATGTTCTAAATAAGGACCTGGTTTGGCACTGGGTTGAGTGGAGGGAAGGGTTGGGGATACATTCATTTAATTTTTCTGCATTTAGTTTGAAAGTTTCTCATCACATTGTGTTGAGAAAATACTATTAAATTAGACCGAAAGATTCTCTCATTTTGAGTAGAAAGACTGTGGATATTTTACTTCAAACAGAAACTTGCTTGTGCATAGGTATAAGACTTTTCATTATTATTATTATTATTATTATTATTATTATTATTATTATTATTATTATTATTATTATTATTATTATTATTATTATTATTATTATTATTATTATTATTATCATCATCTCTGGTGAAATTTGTTAAACACACATTTAAAGATGCTGTGCTAAATTTCCTCTTAGGCAATCAAAACTCTTTCAGAAGTCATTAATAATGTTCCTTAATCCACCGATGCTTGAATAGATTATTTTGTTCTGGGTTTTCGTCTTAAGTTATGATTCTTATATTATAGAGCAATGCTACTGGTGACTGGTCTTGTTTCTTTTGTTCTTTTCAATCGTTTCTATTTTCAGCTTCGTTACCTTGTCTTCATTCTGCCTTAGGTATGGTGAATTTGTTGCAGGGTTTTCTTAACATTTTTATATTATTATTATTATTATTATTATTATTATTATTATTATTATTATTATTATTATTATTATTATTATTATTATTATTATTATCATTATTATTACTTTATAGTATTCAGGTATAAGGTCGAGTTCATGTTGGTTTTCTGTTTCATTTAATTTTCGACAGCTTTTAATAATATGTATGATAATTATTGGTTTCGATTTTAATAAGTCTTGATCATGATGTAATCTTGGTTCTTTTAGAGTACTATATTCATCTACTCTTGAGTTTTTATCTGCTTCTTTTGCTTCATTCTCATACACTCAACTTTGTACCCATTTACTGTCTTTGACATTGTAAACATCTGCAGACGAGAGATGTTCATGAAGATCTATCAAACATTTGCCTCCAAATCATAGAAAATATTTTTAGTTGAGCTAATTGATATTGTTTCAACCATAATCTAATATAATGAAAATTAATAAAACAAATTTATGTTGAAAGAAATAGGAAACATTGCGAAAATAGATGATGTCGTTAAGGTTGTGCTATTACCATTGATAAAGTCAACATTATCAATGAAACCTCTAAGTCATTGTACAACTGCACTCTCTACCCGACGCTAAGGTTTTGGAGTAGGAACAATAATTCAAGCACTTAGTCCAAATTTTCTGATAATACCACAAATATGACGACAGAAACCCTTCCAGTGAGCAAAGTAGTGGTCCATCCACTGGTTTTGCTGAGTGTAGTGGACCACTTCACTCGTATGTCTAAAATCGGTAACACAAAACGTGTGGTCGGAGTTCTTTTGGGGTCATGGAGATCCAAAGGAGTACTGGATGTCTCTAATTCCTATGCTGGTAAGTTATCCATTGATTTTATATAGCTCTAGTATGACGTGCGACTATTCAGCTATTTAATTCATTTTTAGTCCCAATGCACAGTCCGTGGGAGTAGCTAGTTTAGTATAGTCTTGTTTAGCCTACCGGTCATCACAGGGTAGACAATAAAGTAATATTATAAAAATGGGCAATAAACGGATTGTACAAAATAAAACTGTTATTCAATGTATTTAGTATTGTTTTGAACGTTTGTGATGATAATTTCTGGTGAAAATCCATGTTTTTTGAGTTATGGTGGGTCATTAATTATGTTCGAGACACCCTGAAATATAGCACGTATGATATTTAAATTAACTTTTTTTAACTTTGTTATGGACCCTTTGTATATCAAGGGCCAGTTCCTCCCTCATGCAAAAAAAAAATGGACACCAACTAACCTAAACTTCCCCACCTAACCTAACCTACAAGCCGTGTCCTTACCTACTTACCTAACTGGGCCTAATGCACCCCTGCAACCCCCCCCCATTACACTACCATATTCTTTGTCGACTGTTGTCATGCATACAGGTAGCTGCTATACAGTGTACACACTTTTGTTGCTTCTGCCAGTCATCTTGAATAAAATGAAGGAGCCTTTGTATATCAATAACTAGTTCCTCCTGCGTGCATAGAAAATGGACACCAACTAACCTAAACTTCCCTACTTTAACCTAACCAACGTACTAGCTGTGTCCTTACCTACATACCTAATGGGTGGGCTAATGCCCCCCTGCGACCCCCCTCGTACACTGCTGTATTCATACATACAGGTGGCCGCTATTGTATGTACACCCTAAAAATGTTGCAATCAAAACCGAGTAATAGTAATGAAACATAGTCAAAACAGTGGAGCTTTTGTTTGCTAGGACTTCCGGCAGATGCATAGAAAATGTGATTTTACATCCTATTTCTATGGACTTGTTTATATATTACAAATATAGTATCTCCATACTTAATTCTGCTAATGATTTATTGGTTTTTGCTCTGCCATATCTTACTTTTCTCACTTTTAAACATTATCGCATTGCTCCTATATTCAGACATGAGGAACACGTTCCAGTACGAGTGTTATCCCCATTGGCTATCATTTAAAGATAATTATCAATTATACAAACTTGACAAAGTTATAAATACACGCTTAATGAAAGGATGAGTTGTAGCTTCTTGCTCCTTCCTACGTTCAAACAGTCTTGATTTTCTTTTCCCATTATCAGACTAAATTTATCAAATACACATTTCGGAGCCATTGTAGGGTGCCGGCCAGGTCCGTTTTCAACCATAGAAAATGGGAATATTATAAAGTGGGGTGGACTGTGGCCGCCGTTCTAAAATCGAGTTCGTAGAAAACGGGAATATCCAGAACTGTGGCCATCGTTCTACCTAACCTATGCTAAAAGCCGTGTCCTTACCCAGGGGGGCTTCGCCCCCCCGGAACCCCCCACCCTTACACAACAGTTTCCTTGCCTACGACTACGACGGGAGAAGCTAACTTAAAAAACCCACCTAACCTATGCTAGAAGCCGTGTCCTTACCTACGAGTACGACGGGAGAAGCTAACTTAAAAAAACCCACCTAACCTATGCTAAAAGCCGTGTCCTTACCCGGGGGGGGCTGCACCCCCCCCCCCTTACACAACAATAATATTAACTATAGTGCTCCCAAACGAAAGTGGCAGTCGAATGACAGTTCTTCTTAATATTTCGTATATATTTCAAATAATTTCGTACCTTCACGACCTCTTGGTGAGGATACAAGAAAACAATTTGCCCAGCTTGACATTTGCGTATTAAATGATTTAGCGTGTCGAACTAATCCTGTTCTTCTCTGGGAATGGGTGACCTCTAAATCTTAATCTTTTGATTCTTTCTGGGTATTTTCTACCTACAGACTTTTTCAGTACAATGGAATTTTTTTAAGACCTTAATCCATCCTCTGCTTTAGGGCTTCTCCAGATAAAATGACCGAAATATTTAAGATTCGATGCGAAAAAATAAGCTCTCAGCTGCCACTTTCGTTTGGGAGCACTATAAGTAGTTATATACTGAAATCCATGAGTACTTACATGATTATAATTCTTAATCGCTGAATTCCGAATCTTCGGGAGGCGCGCTGACGATCTTCTTTCTGACTTTCGATGGGCGGGATGGACTGGGAGATATGGATGGTCCAGGAGAAGTGTGTGTAGCGGCCGTTGTTGATGGGGTTTGGCAAGTTTTGAGAGGGTAAACACGATTGATTAATTTCAAGAATGCCTTCAGTTGACACTCTGATCCCTCTAGATATCGCTTGCGAACACAGTAATTTGAAAAATAACTGTCATACATGTGTTTCCGTGTGCCGAAAGCAGGTATGACAGTCCTTTTCAAAACGTGCCACTGCGATTCTATAGAGTTAGTGTGTACACTGCGATCGTCCGGGTTCACAAAGTGAATGCTATGATTAACTGTGAGATGCTGAAAAAATTGATTCTTTATATTCTTATAAGCCTTCCAACAATCCGAAATAATAGTAGTTTCGGGATGGACGAATTCTACTAATATAGGAATCAACGTCTCAGCCGAACGATGCTCGACAACCTTGAAAAACGTCTCACGTGTTTGCCGATCAATCCCTCCAAACACCCAAGCACCGTCGACCTGATCCCCCCGGCCGTAGTTCTGTTTGCCAAACTTGCTCTCATCTATCTCCACCACGTGACCAGGACCGCCAATCTTCTTATTGTCTATCAAAAGAATATCGGAACACACGTCCCGGCAAAAGTTGTACCAATCCACGAGAGTATGAGAGGCAAACTTTTTATACGTCTGGTGAATGGTGTATTGGGGAAATTTATAAACAAAACCACAGACTAGGATAAAAACATCCTGGCACGACAACTGGGATCTTTAAAAAAAAACTGCCACGTTTCAAACTAATCTTTTTCCGGCACTTGTGATAATTACACCGCCAAAAGTACGTGTTTTCACCGTTTCTTGATTTGCCGTCGTACTTCTTAGTGACTTCGCCGATATTGCACTTAGAACACACACCGGAAAAATCACCTAACAGGCCTTTGAAATACAAGTAATCACTGAAATTGTTAGTGGCCATGAAACTAAACACTTGAAAAAAAGTAGGGTCGTTAATTTGATCGAACTTAATTATATCTTCACAAACACGAGATGTAGCACCGGACGACATTGTGTCTGCACTAGAAAGAACGAGCGTGCTTCATGTGAGGTATGGTATGATCAAGATTTTTGAATTCGTGAATTCTGATTGGACAAAAAAATGCCCTTAGGCTAATCCACAGGTCAAGTGGGGTCTCACTGGGTCGTTTCAAAAGTACCGCGGCTGCGATTAGTTCGGTAATTTGCCACTACAGCGGTGCTATCGCTATCGTAACGCCAACTACAGCTAGTTTTTTGAACTACGGGAGCGAGAAGATTCGTGGCCGGAGTAAGAACTCGAGCCACATAAATTTTCAGGTAATTTAGGGTTTTCGGCAAAAAACATAAATGTGTGCGATTAAGCACATATTTAAGATCCGTAGACCATTTCCAAACGATCTTATTCTATACAAGATAACAGTGGGAGCGATAATAAACAAAATATGGGGGGGTGGCCGGCACGCTACAAACTACCCCACATTTCTACGCAAACCTTTCATTATTAACATGATAAAGTATGAGCTATGCACGAATTATATTCTGTAGGTAGTGGGTTGGCCAGGGCACCAGCCACCCATTGAAATATACCACCAGAGTGTTATAGGGTCCTTTGGCTGGCCGGACAGTATTACATTGGATCCTTCTCACTGGTTACGCTTCATTGTCCCTTTGCCTACACATACACCGAATAGTCTGGCCTATTCTTTCCACATTCTCCTCTGCCCTCATACACGTGACAACACTGAGATTACCCAAAAAAAGTTTTTCACTCAAGGGGTTTACTACTGTAATGTAATTGTTCAGTGGCCACTATCCTCTTGGTAAGGATAGAAGAGACTTTAGCTATGGTAAGCAGCTCTTCTAAGAGAAGGACGCTCCAAAGTCAAACCAATGTTCTCTAGATTTAGGTAATGCCATAGCTTCTGTACCATGGTCTTTAACTGTCTTGGGTTAGAGGTCTCTTGCTATTCTATCTTTTTTCTCTCCTCTTGTTTTGTTAAAAGATTTATAGTATATATAGGAAATAATTACCTTAATATTATTACTGTTCTTAAAATATTTTATTTTCTCTTGTTTCCTATTCTCACTGGGCTATTTTCCCTGTTGGGACCCCTGGGCTTATAGCATCCTGCTTTTCCTGTGTTATGGGATCCTTTGACTGGCCAGACAGTACTGCATTGGATCCTTATCTCTGTTTACGGTTCATTTTCCCTTTGTGTACACATACACCGAATAGTCTGGCCCATTCTTTACATATTCTCCTTTGTCCTCATACACATGACAACACTGAGATTACCAAACATGTCTTCTTTACCCTAGGGGTTAACTACTGCATTGTAATTGTTCAGTGGCCACTTTCCTCTTGGTAAGAGTAGAAGAAACTCTTTAGCTATGGTAAGCAGTCTTCTAGGAGAAGGACGCTCCAAAATTGTTCTCTAGTCTCTTATTCTCTTATAGTGCCATAGCCTCTACCATGGTCTTCCACTGTCTTGAGTTTGGGTTCTCTTGCTTGAGGGTACACTCGGACACACTATTCTATCTTATTTCTCTTCCTCTTGCTTTGTTAAAGTTTTTATAGTTTATGTAGGAAATATTTATTTGTTCCAACACGGAGTACTTACCTCGAACTACTTTCTTAGGAGTATCTGGGATCTCCTCCCAACCAACCAGAGTTTTGTGTAGTTTACCCTAGTCCCGTTTTCTATGAGGGGTAACCTCAGGTGGAGTGATACTCGCCCTGAGGCTAACCCCGGGTCAGAGAGCATGCTTGCTCAGGTCTCGATCTCCAGTAAGTTCTCTGGTCGCGTCGCGATAACATCTAGACGCTCTCTCCTTACCCAGTGCGACCCTTTGTGTTCCCGACCCCCTTTGTGTCCCCACGTGGACCCATTGTGTTCATTCTATACCCTTTCCTACCCTTCTCCTCTGTGTTCGTCGTGTAGGGGCAGCTTATGTTCTCCTACAGCCACGTGTCCGGAGTGCGAGTCCTGGAACGAGGTGCAGTGGGTGCGCTTCGGCACCAAGAAGAAGGCGGCGTCCAAGAGGTCACATAAGGAAGCCTCTCCTCTCCTCGCCGCATACTTCTCCCAATGCCTCGTCGGATAGAGCTTCTCAGCCACCTTCCCCTACCCAGAGTAGGGGACGAGGTAAGTCAGTTGTGGGGAAGAGGCCCATTGCTCTTCCCCAGGAGTCTGAGTGGGTGCGGTATATCACCAAGAAGAAGTAGGCGACGAAGAGGTCGCCTAAGAAGCCGAGCGTCCCTTCCTCCCTTGCTTCGCCGGGCGTCTTGTCTGACTGAGCTTCCCTGCCACCCTCCCCTACCCAGAGTAGGGGACGAGGTAAGTCCGTTGTGGGGAAGAGGCCCGCGGTCCTTCCCCAAGAGTCTGATCTTCAGGATAGTGGGGTTGTGGGGTCGTTCCAGGTGAGTGAGGGGCCTGAGGGAGGGGCGGGAGTGTGTAAGGGAGACGGAGTCCTGGTACAAGCAGGCCACGTCTCCTCTGATGACCCCATGTGGGGGAAAAATGTCCCTAATTCTTCTCCAGCCTCTTTGGCATGTTTTTCAGTCACTTCTGCAGTTGAGGGCGCCGCCGAGAAGGAGCTTTCCCCGCCGTCGGACCCCATTACGTGGGTTTCCCCCAAGAGCGGTGATTGGGTGTTGGTTCACCGCGACAGGCTGCTGGAGCTAGCTGCGGCGCCGGGCCCTTCAAGTTGGCATCCGAGGACGAGCTCCCCGGATAGATACTCCTCCGGCAGCAGCGGCACCAGACGGAGGGAGTCATCATGGCAGGTTCCAGTCGACATGCGTAAGACCGCAAAAGTTCCGGCTCCATCCGCCCAGCGGAGAGAGTCGCCCCTTCGGTCTGGCAGCCGAGTCCTTACCTCGACGGGCAGGCCCGCAGATACGAGAACCTCCGGAAGAGACATTGGACCCAGGACGGAGGCCCCCGTCCCGACGGCGATGCCCGTCCTTTGACGGGAACCCCCGCGAGAGCATCGGTCCAGGACTCCCCCACGTGTGAGGTTCTCCATCGGAGTACCCCCGTCACATGTGTCAGCGCGCCCGTCGGAGGATCTGCCAGAAGGAGGCACAGAAGAAGTCGTCCCCTTAGGGAGGAATGGGTGCGTGTCTCCATCCCACGCAGACACCACCTGGGAGCTTCAGCAGTTCCGGGTACCTCTGGCTGGCTCCCAAGGGCTCGTTCTCCCGCTCCGAAGTATGCCCCCTACAGCAGGCTCTGGCAGACCGGCATAAGTCCGCGAAGGTTCCGACTCCTTCCGCCCAGTGGAGAGTCGCCCCTTCTGTCTGGCAGCCGTGTCCCAGCCTCCAAGACTTCGACAGGCCGGCCAGAACGTGAAAAACAACCAGCAGCCACGAGGAAGCCCGCAGCAGATTGGTCTGCCATGGGGAGAGACAAGTCCAGGACGGAGGCCTCCGTCCCAGCAGCGATGCCTGTCCTCCACCCAGAACCGCCGAAGTCATACCACAACAAAGGATGCCTTCACCGTAAGTGGGGCCCCCTGTCTTAGGTGCTCCTTCTTAGTGGACGAGCCCCCCCGCACCACATGCTGGACGAACCGAAGCCCGCAACGGGTGAGGACTGGCTCTCGGGCCTCAGCAGGTTGATAGATACCCACGTGCAGCAGAGGCCCTCACTGGCTGACTCCCTAGAGCTCCTTCACCATCCTCGCGGTACGTCTCCTCCAGCAGACCCGATCATCGACGGAAGTCATCGCACCAGGTCTCGGTCGACAGGCATAAGCCTGCGAAGGTTCCGACTTCTTCCGCCCAGCGGAGAGAGTCGCCCCTTCGGACTGGCAGCCTTGTCCCGGCCTCCGGTTCTTCGATGGCCCGCCCTGAACGAAGGAACCAACCAGCCGCTGGCTCGACCCGGCAGCTTGGCATCCATACCCGGTACCGCGACAGCTCCATTCAGGCTTCGTGGTTAACCGCTGGTATACCAGGGTACTCACACCCCACAGATTCCCCGGGAGGGGGTAGACCCATGACGGATACCTCCGTCGTGGTGGCTCCATCCGTGATGGAGCTAGCTGCTCCATCGTCCTGGCCAGCCCCATCCAAGCATTGGAGGTGGCCGCTGACACACCCATGACGGCTACCTCTGTCCCGGCGGCTCCATTCGTGATGGAGCCAGCCGTGCCATCGTCCCGGCCAGCCCCATCCAAGCATCGGAAGAAGCCGCTGACATGGCAGGGTACTTAAACCCCACGGATTTTCCCGGGAGGGGGTAGACCCATGACGGCTACCCCCGTTCCTGACGGCTCCATCCGTGACGAAGGCAAAGTGGTTTTCCCCCTAGCGGGTAGAACAGGGCTATTGCCTCTCCAGTGCCTGCCTCAGTGGCCGCTGGAGAGGCCCCCCCCCCCCCCACCTTTGCCTAGTGCCTCTTCGGCTCCGTCCGCCTGTCGGATGTAGAAGTTAGCACACGTATCTTTCCTTTGCCTTGCCCCCCCATAGAGGAGCATCGACTCCACAGTTAGCCTTCAGACCCTCCTTCTCGGGCTCCAGGAGAGGGCGTTCAGGCCGCGGCTCTCGAAGGAGATAGGATGGGAGGCCCCCTACTCCTGCCGACGCCTCAGGTGGGGGGATGCCTCAAATGATCTTGGCAAGCATGGTGGGACCATTGAGCGGATCCGTGGACCGTAGCAGTACTAAAGGAGGGGTACAGGCTGCCCTTCCTAGTGGACCTCCACCTCGGATCCCAGATCAACAGGCAGAGTGGTTAGCACCCAAGGACCCCTTGAGAGTAACAGCATTGCAGGAAGAAGGCTCGGCAATGCTGGCGAAAGGAGCATTAGAACCAGTCAAGAAACCGGGTCCAGGGTTCTACAGCAGGCTCTTCCTGGTGGAGAAGGCGACAGGGGTCTGGAGACCGGTCATAGACCTTTCAGCCCTCAACAAATTTGTGTGCAACACCGACTTCAAGATGAACACTCCGAAGTCGGACCTAGAGGCCTTGAAGGAAGAGGACTTCATGAGGTCCATAGGCCTCAAAGATGTCTACTTCCAGGTCCCTGTCCATCCCTCCAGCAGGAAGTTCCTAAGGGTAAAATGGAGTACCCAAACGTTGTAGTTCAAAACCCTATGCTTCGGACTGTCGACAGCCCTCAGGGCTTCACGAGGGTCTTCACAACAGTTTCAGACTGGGCGCACGAACAGGGCGTCCGCCAGATTCGGTACCTAGATGACTGGTTGTTGCTTTCAGCCTCAGAGGAAGTACTGAGGGAACAAGGTATGAAGCTCCTGCAGTTCTGCAACGTCTTGAGTATCATCATCAACCTGGAGAAGTCCCAGCTGATACCCTCCACCAGGATGACCTACCTAGGGTTGGTCCTAGACTCCCGGATGGCGAGGGCCTTCCCCTCCGCGGAGAGACTGGACAACCTGAAACAGATACTCTGGCCTTTCCTGTCGGGCCAGCCTAGGAGCGCCAGGGACTGGGAAAGACTGATAGGACTCCCCGCACAAGATAGTCCTGGTGTCCCCGGAGACGAAGGAAGTCCTGGAGTGGTGGCATGTCAGAACGAACACCCTTTGCAACCGACCCTCTGGAGATGCTCCTGTTCACGGACATAACCAAGGAGGGCTGGGGTGCCCATCTTATCGACAAAACGGCAAAAGGTAAATGGGAAGTCGAGGAGACGAACCTGCACATAAACGTGCTGGAGATCAAGACCGTACAAAGAGCGTGCCTAGAGTTCGTCCATCTACCCCGGGGAAGCACCGTGGATCCGGTGTGCGGCAACGCCACGGTGGTGGCCTACGTGAAAAAGCAAGGAGGTCTGAAGTCAGAGGAACTGTGCAGTCTCACGGTGGAGTTCCTAGAATGGGCCGAAGTGGAATAAATCAATTTTTCAATATTAAACTTAGCCGGTGATCATATAGCTGTCAGCTCTGCTGCCCGACAGAAAAACCTAAGGACAAAATACGCCAGCGATCGCTATACAGGTGGGGGTGTACATCAACAGCGCCATCTGTCGAGCAGGTACTCAAGTACTCCATGTCAACACAGAACCAATTTTCTCTCTGTCGTGCCACTGGCAAGACCTACTAAAATACGCTGTTACTAACTGGATTTGTTTTCACAACTATCTGGTGAAGTACACTATTCTAGTTTTGAGCTTTCGCTATGCAGGGGTTTTATCTTCATCTCAAAACTTGAACTCGTTTTGGATAGATTTAATTATGGTGACTAAGAGAGTATGGACTCTCTTTCACTTTTAAATGGCCGACCCTTCCCTTAGACGGAAGTGTGTTTAGGTTTTTAGTAATTTTGCTTAACACGTTATAGATCTATATATTTTATATCTCTCCGCCTTTATTAGGCCTCTTCGATTAACTTTCCATTTATTATAAACATATAATAAGAAATTTTTATGTTTTGTTTATTTGCGACCTTTCCTGATAGTAGGCGGTCCTAACTTGGAACCGAAGTTAATCAACGTTGAGCCCGTTATATCGTATTTAGCCTTTAAAGAATTTAAAACTTTTTAAATTTAATGTTTTATGAAAGAATTTCTTTGATAGTCTTCGTACTGTTTTTAAAGATGAACTAACGTTTAGTTTTTTTAGACTACGCAGTTGTTGACGTTCAGGACGTTCAACATGCGCTCTATCGTTACGATAGAGAGAGAGTGTATCACGGTTTCACTTTGCAGTAAGAGTATATCGATTCTGACGTTTCGTTCATTCTTTCTTAACTTAAATGGTTTAAATTCAAAATTAAAGGAACTTTTTATTTGGAAAACCTTTCAGTTTTTTCCTTTAGCCATATAACATGTTTTTTTGACGATATATAATTGGGCTCTTCTCTCAGGTGCGAAATCAAGAGAGAAAGAGAGAGAGATAGAGACGGAGGGAGAGAGAGAAAAAAAAAAAACGTTCCGTTCAAGCGGGTAACGTTGTTCTCGCGTTACTCTCCTCCCTAGTCGCTGTACGGGGAAGAAGGTAAAACGTTTCTAGGGTTTTATTCTTCTCCCCAGGCTATGTGCGGTGAGAGATTGTAAACGTAGTTTAATTGAACTAGTGTTTAGTCTCTTTCCCAGCCACTGAATTCTTTATCCTTATATGTTTTCTGTTTTTTCTAGTATTAATGAGCTGCATTATACGACTGTTTTCGCAATTACTACCTTCTAATGAAGGGTAGAATTGCGTGTTTCAGGTAGAAATCAGTAAAAGTTTCGATTTCAGTGAAATAAGTGCAAAACAGAAAATCGAAGTGATAAAGTGATATGCGCAAAGTGTTACAGTGTTGCGTCCGAGGGTTCGTCTGTTCGTGCCTGTCGTTCACCTAGTCCGGGACCTCTTGCAAGCTCCCAAGCCCAGGGGAGAAGTAATGTCGAACGACTTATGGGGTCGTCAGGCCTTGATCAACGAACAGACGTTTCCCTCCGTGGTTTCGGGCGTATCTACCCAAGATCGCCCCACCCACAAAAAGACGAGAGAGCCCATTTACTTCTCGTCTGCGGAAGAGGTTTCTCGTAAGAAACCATGGACCAAGGTCTCGCAGCTTATTAAGTGCAAGTCGGTCCCTTCCGCGCAAGTCCAACGGCCCAGTTGTAGCCACTGGGTCAGTTCGGACTCGCTGCAGTCTTCCGACGACTGCTCACCTCCTTAGAGAGGCAAAGCGGTACCGCAACAGGCAGTAACTCCGTCTGTTGCCGCACCAGCTGTTGTAGACCCTGAGTGGTCTTTGCTGCAGTCTATGCAGACTCAGTTAGCTGCTGTTATGCAGGAGTATCGTGCGGAGAAGGTTGACGCTGCACCCGTTAGCCTACAACCTTCCACGGTTGTGCGCCCAGCAAACGCTGAGGCTGCCTGCTCCCACACTCTAGCTGTGAGAGCTCCTCCACCCATGCGCAGTCGACCCTGCCAGACGCATGCTGACGTTCACAGACGCACGGAACCCTCCGTTGATGTTCGTGTGCTACCACAACAACAGGAGGGTGGAGTTAAGCTGCCGTGTTTTGACGCGGTGCGTCAACCTCCGCATTCTGGAGTTGTTTTGACTGCTCAGTATAGACAGTCAAAGTAGTCTCGAGTGAACACTGTATGTCCTCACGCTCCCGTTGTGGTTGACAGTTCACAGTCTATCAAGCAGTTACATGACGTTGCCTTCTGGTCTGCTACTAATGCACCAGTGCTGTATGTCCTCACGCACCTGTTGTGGTTGACAGTTCAGTTTTTGACAGTTCACAGACTGTCAAGCAGTTACATGACGTTGCCTTCTGGTCTGCTACTAATGCACCAGTGCTGTATGTCCTCACGCACCTGTTGTGGTTGACAGTTCAGTTTTTGACAGTTCACAGACTGTCAAGCAGTTACATAACGTTGCCTTTTGGTCTGCTGCTAATGCACCAGTGAGACCCTCACTGAGATAACCTAGCTTTTCTCGGACAAGGTTCCTGTAGATGAGAAAGTGCTGTTCTCCCTCCTACTGATATTCCTTTGAGGACTCTGTCATTTGGAGAGGAGCCTTAAGCTGCTTAGCCTCCTATGGACTTTAATTAAATCATGATGATTTTTTAAGGATCTTCGTCCGGATCTTGTAACTGCTGCTCCTCGTTCGCCTAACGTCAGAACTTACACTAGGCCTAGCTACTTCGAAGCCGTTGTTGTTAAGCTAGTGCTCTCTCGCTCTCCTAGAGAGCATTACGTTGGCTAGGCGACTGGTTTTTGCACCAGGAGGAGTTTTAGGGATACAGCCTTTGATTTCCCTTCTTTTAAACTGGCTTATAGAGCGAGAGTCTGATAGGACACGAGAGAAGTTCTCGGCTTGGGAGTTCATGCCTCTGCCCAGATAGACTTCTCAATTCTGGTAGACTCGCCCTGGCGCCTAGCCAGGAGACGCTCCAAGTTGTTTACAGGTCAACTTCTCAACTTTTGCGAGCCTTTGAAGTTTGGCTGTACTATTATGTCACACATAACAAGGCTTCCAGGGATGGTAAATGGTTCCGCCTCAGTCGCTAACCCCGTCTGTTGCCACACCTGCTCCCGTAGACCCTAAATAGGCTTTGCTGCAAGACATGCAGTCCAAGCTTGTGTCCTTGATAGAGGACTTTAATACGGAGAAGAACCTTCTGGCCAACAACCTTCCAACCGGTGGGTTGTGCGCCCTGTTGACGCTGAGGTATCCTACTCGCGTCTGCCAGTTGAGGTGGTTCCTCCACCGATGCGACCCAGTGTGGGTTGCCAGTCGCACGTTGACGTTAAGCGACGCTCGGAGGTGGTTGTTGACGTTCTTTGTCACTAGGAAGACGTTCAACAACCAGCAGAGGTGACTTGTTGTGACGCAGTGCGTCAACCTCAGCAACCCGGTAGGGTGTTGACTGCACAACCCAGACAGTCTAGACAGTTTCTGGTAGACGCTGTACTTCCTCGCGCACCCATGGTTGTTGACAGTTCACAGACTGTGCAGCAGTGCCATGATATTGCGTCCGGCTCCGTCACGCATCCACCAGTGCGACCGGATTCAGCGAGTCAGACGTTGCCCACTCCGTTGCCGTTTCCTCATCAGTTTCGGATGAGGAACCCTCTGATGAGGACGTTGCTGAACAAGACGATCAGCCCCCAGCCCTGCTATCCATCCAGAAGATGCTGAAGAAGGAACGCTGCCCAGTCAGGCTGTGGATGAGTCTGGTAGGGACACTGTCATCCGTGGATCAATTTGTGTCACTAGGAAGACTACACCTCCGTCCTCTTCTTTACCTCTAGCTTTTCACTGGAAAAAGGACAAGACGCTAGAAGCGGTCTCGATCCCGGTTTCCAGAAAGTTATTAAAGTCTTGTCTGACTTGGTGAAAGGACTATAATAACCTTAGAGAGGGTCTTCCCCTGACTGTTCAGACTACCAACCACGTTCTCTTCTCGGACGCATCGGACGTAGGCTGGGGTGCGACATTAGACGGTAGGGAATGCTCGGGATTATGGAACTCGAGTCAAAGGACAATGCATTTCAACTGCAAGGAGCTACTGGCAGTACGTCTGACCTGGAAAAGCTTCAGGTCTCTCCTTCAAGGCAAAGTGGTGGAGGTGAACTCGGACAACACCACGGCTTTGGCGTACATCTCCAAGCAAGGAGGGACCTACTCTCTGACATTGTACGAGATCGCAAGGGACCTCCTCACCTGGTCAAAAGGTCTAGACATTTCAATAGTAACGAGGTTCATCCAAGGCAACTTGAATGTCATGGCAGATTGTCTCAGTCGGAAGGGACAAATAATTCCAACAGAATGGACCCTCCACAAGGATGTATGCAAGAGACTTTGGGCCACCTGGGGCCAGCCAACCATAGATCTCTTCGCAACCTCGATGACCAAGAGGCTCCCAATATTTTGCTCACCAATCCCGGACCCAGCAGCAGTTCATATAGATGCCTTTCTACTAGATTGGTCACATCTAGATCTATATGCATTCCCTCCGTTCAAGATTGTCAACAAGGTACTGCAGAAGTTCGCCTCTCACGAAGGGACAAGGTTGACGCTAGTTGCTTCCCTCTGGCCCGCGAGATAATGGCTCACCGAGGTACTTCGATGGCTAGTAGACGTTCCCAGAACTCTTCCCCTAAGGGTGGACCTTCTACGTCAGCCACGCGTAAAGAAGGTACACCAAGGCCTCCACGCTCTTCGTCTGACTGCCTTCAGACTATCGAAAGACTCTCGAGAGCTAGAGACTTTTCGAAGGAGGCAGCCAGAGCGATTGCTAGAGCAAGGAGAACATCCACCCTTAGAGTCTACCAATCGAAGTGGGAAATCTTCCGAAACTGGTGCAAGTCAGTATCCGTATCCTCGACCAGTACCTCTGTAACTCAAATAGCTGACTTTCTCTTATATCTGAGGAAAGAACGATCTCTTTCAGCTCCCACTATCAAGGGTTACAGAAGCATGTTGGCATCAGTCTTCCGTCACAGAGGCTTAGATCTTTCTAACAATAAAGATCTACAGGACCTCCTTAAGTCTTTTGAGACCACGAAGGAGCGTCGTTTGGTTACACCTGGTTGGAATTTAGACGTGGTACTAAGATTCCTTATGTCAGACAGGTTCGAACCGCAACAATCAGCCTCCCTGAAAGATCTCACCTTAAAGACTCTTTTCCTGATATGCTTAGCCACAGCTAAAAGAGTCAGTGAGATTCATGCCTTCAGCAAGAACATCGGATTCTCATCCGAAACGGCTACATGTTCTACAACTTGGTTTTCTAGCCAAACACGAGCTGCCTTCTCGGCCTTGACCAATATCGTTCGATATTCCAAACTTATCGCATGGTTGGAAATGAACTAGAAAGAGTATTATGTCCTGTAAGAGCTCTTGAGTTCTATTTAAAAACCTTTACGAGGCCCGTCTGAAGCTTTATGGTGTTCAGTTAAGAATCCATCTTTGCCTATGTCAAAGAATGCTTTATCCTATTTTATCAGACTGTTATTACGAGAGGCTCATTCCCATCTGAATGAGGAAGACCAAGCTTTGCTGAAGGTAAGGACACACGAAGTTAGAGCTGTCGCAACTTCAGTGGCCTTTAAACAAAATAGATCTCTGCAAAGTATAATCGACGCAACCTATTGGAAAAGCAAATCAGTGTTCGCGTCTTTTTATCTTAAGAATGTCCAGTCTCTTTACGTGAACTGCTACACTCTGGGACCATTCGTAGCAACGAGTGCAGTAGTGGGTGAGGGCTCAACCACTACAATTCCTTAATTCCATAACTTTTTTAATCTTTCTCTTGAAATGTTTTATTTTTGTTTTTGGGTTGTCCGGAAGGCTAAGAAGCCTTTCGCATCCTACTTGATTTGGCGGGTGGTCAAAGTCATTTCTTGAGAAGCGCCTAGATTAGAGGTTTTGATGAGGTCCTTTAGTATGGGTTGCAACCCTTCATACTTCAGCTCCTAGGAGTCGCTCAACATCCTATGAGGATCGCGAGGCTCAGTAAGGAAGACGTACTTAAAAAGGCAGAGTAATTGTTCAAGTCGACTTCCTTACCAGGTACTTATTGATTTTATGTTTGTTATTTTGAATAACTGCTAAAATGGAATACAAAATACTTAGCTCTTAATGTAGCACATAATGCTGGTGTCTACCCACCCCCCTGGGTGTGAATCCGCTATATGATCACCGGCTAAGTTTAATATTGAAAAATGTTATTTTCATTAGTAAAATAAATTTTTGAATATACTTACCCGGTGATCATAAATTAAAGGGCCCTCCCTTCCTCCCCAATAGAGACCCAGTGGGCAGAGGAGAAAATTGGTTCTGTGTTGACATGGAGTACTTGAGTACCTGCTCGACAGATGGCGCTGTTGATGTACACCCCCACCTGTATAGCGATCGCTGGCGTATTTTGTCCTTAGGTTTTTCTGTCGGGCAGCAGAGCTGACAGCTATATGATCACCGGGTAAGTATATTCAAAAATTTATTTTACTAATGAAAATAACATTTTTCAGCCAGGTTCTCTCCGGGGAAGAGGAACGTCCTGGCCGACGGCCTTAGCAGGATGGGTCAAGTGGTAGGGCCTGAGTGGTCCCTACACCCAGAAGTGGTCAAAACCCTCTTCCTGAAGTGGGGCTCGTCGGTGATAGACCTCTTCGCCACGAGACTAAAACGCACAGCTCCCCGTGTTTTGTTTTCCTGTGCCAGATCCAGCAGCAGCGTTCGAGGACGACTTCCAACACCCTTGGGGCAACCTCGACGTTAACGCCTTCCCACCCTTCGGGATGCTCAGACAGGTCCTCACAGGGTGAGACAGACGGCCAGCCTGTGGGTGACTTTGGTAGTGCCCTGGTGGCCAGAGAGAGAGTGGTTCGCGGATCTAAAGGAACTGGCACGCCTTCCACCTGGGCCACTTCCAGACAGACAAGACCTTCTCTGCCAGCCTCACTTCCAGAGGTTCCACGAAAACCCTCGGTCCCTCCGCCTTCACGCGTGGAGGTTATTGAGCGTCTCCTGAGAAAGGAAGGATTTCCGTCGAGGACGGCATCAAGGATGTCAGGGTACCTGAGGCGTTAGTCAGTCGAGGTGTACCAGGCGTAGTGGGCTACCTTTTCTAAGGGGTGCTCCTCGAAGAACATCAGGCCGTTAGGGGCCTCCATTCATGAGATAGCAGACTTCCTGGTCTATCTCAGGGACGAAGTGGGCACGTCCATCCCAAGTCTTCCTCCTGAAGGACCTAGACCTAGGTGCCTCCAGATATATCTCGACGCTCATCAAGAGCTTCGAGCAGTCGTGTTCCCCCAAGCCGCTAGAGTGCCCCAGGGGGATGTGGCTAGGGTACTGAAGATGCTTTCGGAACCTCCCTTTGAGCCTCTAAAAGACATTCTAGAAAAGGAGCTCACCCTCAAGGCAGTCTTTCGTTTAGCTCTGGCATCAGTAAAGAGTAAGTGAGATTCACGGCCTGTCGTACGAGATCTCACTCGAAGGGCTAACGAGAAGCTACCTTCAGGTTCTTACCCTCCTTCGTAGCCAAGACTCAGAATCCAGCTGCTTGGGACCCCAAAGTTGAAGGGTTCTCAGTGCCAGCTATCCCTCGCTCGGACAACCCGAGGGACTTGCTGCTGTGACCTGTCAGGGCAGTATGGCAGTATTTAGAGTGGACAGCTAGACTTCGTCCCGAGATCAAGAGTCTGTTCATTTTCCTCGGGACTGTGAAGAAGCCAGTAGCCAAAATCACTATCTCCTTCTGGCTAAGGCAAGTGATTGTCAGGCCCTACAGTAGTGCAGGGGTCCCCCTTCCAGGAAAGCCCAGACCCCACGACATTAGGGGTCTGAATACTTCATTGGCGTTTGAGAAAAACATGGCAGTGGGCCAAATCCTGAGGGCAGGTACTTGGTCTAGCCAGTCGACCTTTACGGCTCACTACTTGAAGGACTACGCGAGAAAGTCCCTGTACGGGTTCTCGCTCGGCCCCGTCATTTCCGCGCTCCAAACGGTTTAAAGGTGTAGCCCCAGTGGTAACTGTGGGTAGTAAGTCCAAGAGACACAGGTTCCTTTCTGAGCCCCCTTGTTCTTCCTTCCCCTATTCCCTTACCGGAAATGACTCAGGTAGCCCCCTGAAACTGCCATGGGATACACTATCTTTGGAAGGACATGTCTCCTAGGATTCTTGCAGAAGTGAGTTACTTAGACACTAAGGTGGTTTTTTGCGTAGTTTTCCTTATTTTCTCGTGTTTTCCTTGAGGTCAGCAGAACCTAGTCTCCTACCTAGGTTCCTCTTCTATACTCGTCATGGTCTCTAGGTCCTGAAGGACACTCCCACCTCCTAAGGTATAAGTCTCCTAAGAAAGTAGTTCGAGGTAAGTACTCCGTTTTGGAACAAATCACAAATTTTAAGTAATTTGTATTTTTCCTAACAGTACTTACCTCGAACTACTTTCGGGTAATGGTCCGCCCATCCTACCCCGAGTGCCTTGCTGGACTTCATAGATACCTAAGCTATCAAGAACTTACTGGAGATAGAGACCTGAGCAAGCATTCTCTCTGACCCGGGGTTAGCCTCAGGGCGAGTATCACTCCACCTGAGGTTACCCCTCATAGAAAACGGGACTAGGGTAAACTACACAAACTCTGGTTGGTTGGGAGGAGATCCCAGATACTCCTAAGAAAGTAGTTCGAGGTAAGTACTGTTAGGAAAAATACAAATTACCTAAAATTTGTGATTTTAACGTTACTGTTCTTAAAGTATTTTTATTTTCATAGTTTCCATCCTCACTGGGCTATTATCCCTGTTGGAGCCCCTGGTCTTATAGCATCCTTCTTTTCCAACTAGGGTTGTAGCTTAGAAAGTAATGATGATAATAAGCTAGGGATATGGCAGTCAAAGGCGGGTAGCAAGCTTGGGTCATATCCCCCCTTAGGTAAGTAGGTAAGGATACTGATCCTAGGTTACGTTAGGTTGGGAACTGTAGGTTAGGTGATGTTCTCGTGTTTGTTTTACTTTTAAAGTCTGGTTTGTTCCAACTTGAATGCAAATCCTTTGCTCTTTACAATGGATATAGATCTTAAAGCAAGCTTGTAAATGGCTCTAAAACTTTTAACAAGGTGGCAGCAACCTTTGCGGGTGTTACCAGTGGTAGTAAGGGGAAGTACCTCCCACCCACTCACTCATGTTTTCCTCCCTTTGATATCAGTCGTGGGTAGAGACAGACGTCTCCATTCCACATTCACTGGCTATAGCAAATGAAACTTTTCTATTGGAATTTTTTTCCCCGTTGACGCTTATGTCTTGGGGATTTTTTTCCTTGAGTTGGAGACTGATACACCATTAACTCTTTTAAGTTGGTTAAAGGTCAGCAACTATAGTCAGGGCTTGCCATTACCACCTTGGAGTTAAACTTCTCTGAAATCTTAGTATCAGAAATCCTCAAGAGAGGAAGTCGGTTCCATCTGCGTTAACTGATCCGTTGACAGAGACATACGAGCAACTTGCATCTCAGCGACTGCTTTTGATTCAACATTTCAGTCTCGCTTATTGGAAGCAGTTACTTTGTGACCGATAGTCTGACTTGGAAGATCATTTTCTAAGCTATCTCTCGGTGCCCTCGGACACTCAAATGGAAGTTAGTCTTTCACATGAAAGATATTCTTACCTTTGTTCTCCCTCTAATTAGGCCGACCTTCTGGGTTTTTGGTAGACGCATTCGCTGGTACGATCGACTATCCTAGTCTGGTAGCTTATCTATCCAGTTATCTCTGAAGCACAAGTACTCCGTTTCGATGCGAGGACGCTCTAACTCTTCGGAATTACAGTACTGGGAGAACCTGGCGGCTGTTTCAGTAGACGATGGCATCGAAGGTGAAAGCTAGCCTTTCACTTGAGAGTTTTCTTAAAGAAAGCGATCTCTTACATCCTCATGATGTGATCCAAGCTCTAGCGAACCGGTATTGTGTTGCTAAGAGTGAAGGGTTTTTTTATCACTTGAAAGTTTTTTCTCAATGTGAGCAATCTCTCAACCCGTTGCTCACGCCGTTATTTAAGCTCTAGCGCTTGCAAGACTGGATCATAACACCAGGTGAAAGCTATGTTTCACCTGAGAGGTTTGCTTGAAACAAGCTATCTCTTTAATTCCTCGCGATGCGATTCTAGCTTTAGCAAGCCCGGATCACGGTGCCAAAGGTAAAAGCTAGCCTATCACATGAAAGGTTTGCTTAAAACAAGCGATCTCTCAACACCTCATGACCCAGATTCGTATTAGATCAAAGTTCTCGGCAACCTTGGATCGCCACGCAACTGTGAAAGTTTATCTTTCACATGAGAGTTTCACTTTTACTAGTGATCTCGCATCTCCTAGCAACGTAATTCAGGCTCTAGTGAGCCTGGATATTGGCGCCAAGTAGCGTTTCATCCAAGAGTTTGCTTGAAGGAAGCGATCTTTCTCCCCTTTGCAAGTTTGGCTCGCAACACGATTTAGTCTCAGTGAGCCTGGACCGCAGGGCTAAGGGTGAAAGCTAGCCCTTCACCGGGGAGTTTCTTTATGCAAGCGATCTCTCAACACCCCGTGACCTGGAGTAGCATGCCATTTGGGCTCAGATATAATATATCGTCGCCGAAGGGTAAAACCCTTTTGAAAGTATTACTTGGAATAAGTGAATTCTTGGCATCTCGCAACCGGGGCTCACAGTGAGCCCAAACCACAACGCCACCTTTCACTGGATAGTTTGGCTTGAAATAAGGTGATAATTAAGTTTTAGAAATTGGGTAATAGATGGGTAGAACTAGGGCTTCAACAACCACATTTATGTAACTTTGGAAAAATAATAGGTAACTTGAAGATTACAGATAACTTGAGAAAAAAACATAACTGAGGTGCTAATAGATTATGTGACTTTGCAAAAAATAAAGAAAATATAACAATTTGGTCTACACTTCTATAAGCACAAACATCAAGTAATATATTGATAATTTTGCTGGAATACAAAGCTAAACTTCTGCCAAAATAGCTCCATCTGTTTTAAATAAAGGAGACACTTGAATATACATCGAAGAGTTCTGAGTTAAGGGCAGTCTATAATTCATGTTCCAGAGTTGTATCCATTTTCAGTTCAAACATAATCTCTTACTTTTCCTTTTTGATAGATTATAAGTTTAGTGTTTATCCACAACTACAATCTTCTACAATTTTTTTTAGACATTGTTTGATTTTCAAAGAGTTGCAGTTCAATAGGTGATATTTGTTAAGCATAAACCTTCTGTGCTATCTGTATTAGAGTTATTGTTAACTTGGTGATTCAGTAAAACTGTTTGTTAGCATTAGTGATTTCCTCCTGATTTAAAGTTTATACTGTATTAAATTTTTCTTTCTTTCAGTTCCTTTTGATGAAGATGAGAAGGATAAATCTGTATGGTTCCTTGACCATGATTACTTGGAAAATAAATACCACATGTTCAAAAAGGTAAAGAGAAATTTTGTAAGGGAATCTTATATGCCAAGACAATCTGTAGGCAACTAAAGTTAAAGGTTGATAGCAGATCACATATTGTTATAAACAAGAAGACTACCTACTGTGATTTATTTGTAATAGTTGAAAGTGTTGGTATTGATAGCTTCATTTTTGCTAATTGGCACCTCTGTCCCTTCCATACAAACTAATTCTTTTCCTATACATACTGTGACTGTGTATTTCAGGTAAATGCGCGAGAAAAAATAGTGGGGTGGTATCACACTGGTCCCAAGTTATACCAGAATGACATTGCCATCAATGATTTGGTTCGTCGCTATTGCAGCAATTCTGTCCTTGTCATAATTGATGCTCATGCTTCAAATATTGGACTCCCAACTGAAGCTTACTACAGTGTAGAAGAAGTCCATGATGTAAGATTTTTATCACTTGTTTTTATTTTTGTAATCCTGGTTCTCTGTAGTCATTTCTAACCCTTGTACTATACATAGTAAATCATTATAGAACTATGATAGATTTGTAATACCACTCTAAATCACAAGTTACATGAATTTATGAGAGGTTGTGGAAAATGAACAAACCTGTTTTACTTAACACTATGTATAAGAGTGCAAGTTAAGCTGGAAATGGCTAGTAGAAGTAGTATGCAAAGTAGCAGCATACATATTAACAAAGAGTTGTTCCGTAACCGAAATACAAACCACGCTATTTACAAAGGGTTACCTTTTAGCGTAGCTGAAATGGCGAGCCATTAGAATTTAACGAGGGTGTATTACCCCCGCGCTAGTTAGCGGGGGGGGGGGGGTAGGGGAGTGGTAGCTAGCTACCCCTCCTCCCCCTCACACACAGGTGAATACCCACTTTCACTTTTGGCTCGGACTGTGACAGACGTCTCTGTCTTGGTCCTCTCTTGGCAGCCATTGTTTGTTTTGTCTTTACTTAATCGCTTACTTTTCATTTACTCAATATATATGTAAACATGTTTTCATGTTTATATATATATTTGAGTATAGAAATAAGTAAGTTTCCTTTTCAGATTTGTGTGTGTAGTGTACGATATCTACGTGGAGTCCTCGGCAGTTAGGCCACCACGGCGTAATTTTATGGGTGGCGATCGAGTTTGACTTATCTCTCTCTCTCTCTCTCTCTCTCTCTCTCTCTCTCTCTCTCTCTCTCTCTCTCTCTCTCTTGAGGTCGTTCACCCTTTTACTACGTTTTACTACGCCCTTGTAGCTTCCTTTCCGTGTGGGGGAATTGCTACGCCGTACGTTTGTCTCAATTAGTTGAATCTAATTGTAGTTGTAGAACGATTCCTTTCGGGGTTTTCGTTCTTTCTTTAGTGTTCATTCTTTTTTATATTACATAATTACATAGTTACATAATTATAATTGTTATAATTCTGTTTTGGTTACAGCTCTCCTCCCGTGAGTGTAAGTGGTTGTAAGGGCACGTGCCTGTTGTGTAATTCTTGTTCCTTTCCCTCGGGATTCCTCTTCGGAGCCTTCCCGGGGGAATGAATGTGTACTAATATTATTTGTTTTATTTTTTTACAGTTACCGTTCTAGTTCGTTTCTGTAATATGGCAACGGTGTGAGCTGTCTGGTTGAGTCCTGGGGATTCGGCTGTTGCTGCCTCCCCCCTTGTTTTTTCGTCAGGGGCGTGTCTCCTTCTACTGGAAGTACTCCCGTGTCGACGGACAGCTCTCCAGTTCATTTTAGAACTCTCAGGAGGCTTGCCTCCTTGGGCGGGTAACTTTCCTTCCGAGGGAAGTTTTTCCTGTCCAGGCTTGAGTTTGTCTCCTTTTGGGGGGTTCTTCTCTTGCCTTTTTTTCGTGCGACTATGCTCTTGGTGCTGAGCGGTTGCACCTGCAGTTTCGCTCAAGGGGCTGGGCAACTGCAGGAGCTCCTCTTCGGAGGATTGCTCCTTTTAGGTCACTGACTGACCAGTCTCTTCCACGAAGTGTTTCTCTTTCGTTCGCGAGAGAGTACGCTCATAGAGACTCCTCTTCGGAGGTTTCTTCTGTTGCGGTTGCTGTTGGCCTCCCTCGCCGTAGGCCCACCGTCTGCCTCATCGTAAGGGCCTCTCATCTCCCTATAAGGGTGCTTGAGGCGCCTTTTTGGATCTCCGTTTGCAGCCTACAACTCCTTTTTCTCGATCTTCCGCCTTGGTGCAGGTGGACAGCAGTCTGATCTCGTCTTCCGACGGGCAACGGTCTTCCCGACGGACAACGGTCTTCCCGACGGACAGCGGTCTTCCGACGGACATCAGTCTCCCGGCGGACAACAATCCCTTCGGGGCAAAGGGTTGCCCCCACGGGGGTTCTTCTCTTGCGTGTCAGGGTTTCCCTGCGCGCCCTTCTGCTGTGTTTTCTCCTGCTCAGTGTTAACACACAGGCGCTCTTCTGCTCATCAGCGCTCTCCTGTTCGTCGGCGCTTTCAAGATGATCATCCCTGCTGTTCCTGTTGGTTCCTGTTACGCGCCCTGTGCGCCCACGTTCGCCCTCACGATCTAGAACTTCGGTTCAGGTCAGGGTCAAGGACTCTTCTTCTTGCACAGGCTTCCACGCGTAGCCTTCTGCTCGTCAGCGATCATCAGCTCGCCAGCGATCACCTGTCTCTCGGCGATCTCTGGATCGCCCGCGTGTGTTACAGCCGGCACGCCAACGTTCTCCAACACTTCTGAAGGAACATGGTTCGCTAGCTACTAGCTCACCTGCGCATGCTGATCGCCATCGCGCGACCCTCGACTGCGGATGCTGATCGCCATCGCGCGACCCTCGACTGCGGATGCTGATCGCCATCGCGCGACCCTCGACTGCGGATGCTGATCGCCATCGCGCGACCCTCGACTGCGGATGCTGATCGCCATCGCGCGACCCTCGACTGCGGATGCTGATCGCCATCGCGCGACCCTCGACTGTGGATGCTGATCGCCATCGCACGACCCTCGACTGCGGATGCTGCTCGCCATCGCGCGACCGCCCACCTGCGCATGCTGCTCGCCATCGCGCGACCGCCCACCTGCGAATGCTGATCGCCATCGCGCGGCCCTGGCATGCTGATCGCCATCGCGCGACCCTGGCATGCTGATCGCCATCGCGCGACCCTGCGCATACTGATCACCAGGCGCATGCTGATCACCATCGCACGATCGTCCTCCTGCACATGCTGCTCGCGATCGCTCACCTTCGCATATTGCTCGCCAACGCACGATCGCTCACCTGCGCATGCTGCTCGACCATCGCGTCGTCATAACACAACGCGCCATCGCCAACCTGGGCGTAAGCGCTCACCAGCTCATCACTGATCGCTTGTTGATTCATATTGCCAGCGGTCTTCCTCGCCATCGCGCTAACGCTTGCGTTCGCCGCCTGGGACTCGCTCTCATCCACCTGCCCACCCTCACGACCGCTCGCCTGCGCGACCGCTCGCCTGTGCGCCCGCGCGGCCACTCGCCCATGCTCTCCAATGTTCGCCCACGCGCGAACCAACGGTTTTTCCATCGCGCCGACGGATGGTGTTCCGTCGCGCGAACCTACAGTGTTTCTTCGCACAAACGTCGGCTTATTTCTTGCAGTATCCATTGCTCGTCTATGGGTTATCGCTCGCCGACCACCAGCTCTCGCCCTTCCTACCACGCTCGCCCTCCTTCTGCGCTCCTTCGCTCACCTTCGTATGCGTTACCGCGCATGGGCGCTTCCACGTTCGCCCACGCGAAAATCTTTGAATTTCCGTCGCGCGAGCTCCAGGGCGATTGCGACCACGATTCCCAATGGGGTTTTTCACAGCCTGGCGAGTTCTTCTGGAGCGTATTTCCAGAACACGGCCTCTCCCCGTAAACGCAGAGCATGGCACTTGCAAGAATAGGAGAAACTTAAGGGAGATCTGAGCAACACTCCTCTTTCCTGAACATGGGTTAGCCCTTCCCCGTCATTCCCTGGAAGGATTTTTGGCGGGGGGGCTTTCCGTTCGAGATTTCTCCATCGGACAAGGGGTGACTGCTTACCTCTTACTCTGGGAGCTTACCAGGTTCTTTCCCTCCTCGGTTACGGCCCGAGGTTTGGTTAAAGGAAGCTACAGGAAGATCAGGGGTACTTTCCTCCTCTCGAGCTCAGGCACCTTGGCCTTTCGTCATTAAGTATCTAACTTGCGGACAATCTCAATGTTGTACCATCTGGACTCGCTGACTGAGGGCTTCCTTCGGGTGTCTCATCTGTGGAGCTCGACGACCTCAGACACCCTTCCATCCTTGAGAAGAGTTTGTTTGTGCCCAAGGACAGAAACTTAGACAGCTGCTGTGCGGAGGAAATCGACTTCCGGTTTCACTCCTCCAAGGCGCTTTCTTCCAGACTCTGCAGGGCTCCAGCGCCCTTTTCTTTCAACCACGTCGGCCTAAGTTATCGGCTACGACAACTGGGACAAGGTGTCCAATTGCAGTTTCCTCCTGTCAGGAACAGATGGCACGGGAGACTCCCCCAGGGGGGCATAGTCCTAAAAGGAGTTCACGAACTCTAGGATTGCAGGTTTTTCGCTGGAAGGATGCTTAAGGTTACTCATCCGAATGACAGCTTCCCGATGCCCATTCCCGCACAATCTCTGTGATTAGCCAAGGATATCGCGCCCGCTGTCTCTGTCAGCGAATTCAGTGTCTCTGAACCTCTATGCCATAGCGTCAGCAGAGTTGCCCGGTTGGGCAGAATGATCCATACCTTGGGCGAAGGTCTTCCTTAGGATCATCGACGGCTTCACCCCCGGCCCCCTCATTCGATCCTTTCTTGTAAGGAAGGATCTGAGAGGGGATGTCCGTAGTCGACCTCTCAGCCCTGATCAAGTTTGTCGAACAAACTTCGGCCAGCGTAGACCAGCAGAATCGATCAGACTGGTAACGAGGCGACAGGACTCCTTAAACCCTGGATCGGAAGGACGGTTACTTTCAGTTTCCATTCCATCCATCTTCCAGGGTGCTCGTCGAATTCAGCCTAGACTGCAAGTATTCCTGCTTATGATGCAGTGTGGCTATCCTGCCGTGGCATAGCAGGTTTGTTTCCCCAGAGAACTCTCCCTGCCTTCCTCTTGGCCGCTCAGGTGCAGGCTTCCGCCTCCTCTGCTGTTTGGAGGGCTGGTCAACTCCGGTAGGCTCGGGTTCGACCTTCTTCAGCACCGGGACAAGCTTCCGGATGCTTACCATGAGTGTGGGCTCATGGTATTTTGCTTGGAGCCTTCTCTTCCTCTGCCTCAACATCTGGAGTATCTGGCCATGATATTGAGTCAACGGCCTTACCACGTTGGAAACCCCGCTTCTCGCCCGTCCAGCGAGGTTATGCAACGTCGGTACTTGGATGGGTGACCACCTGGGGACGCCAGTTTCTGTTACCACATCCTCCGAGCCTTCCTTTCGGTTGACTGTGGCAAGACTGAGGAGAGTCGCATTACCTGTTCTCAGTCAAGCAGAGCTTTCAGCCCTACCTTGGAACGTTTCCTAGTTCTCCTTTCCTCATTGACCCGTCTATAGTCCGAACGGTCGCCTCAGGATAAGTTCCATGTGGGGCGATCCAAGTTCCGGTGGCTTCAGGCAATGTTTAACCGGACTCCCTGGCCCTATGGGACCAGCGGAACTATTAGACCTGCAATGGGTATTGAGCTATGGAGCCTCTTGATGGTAGTGGATATTCTCGTCCTTTCCCCACATTCTTGATGCGGTTCTCGGACTCGTCAAAGGAGAGGGGGGGGGGCATGTTCTGGTCCAGGCCTATGGTCAAGACCTGAAGGATACCTCTCCATCATTCAGGCAGGCTTAGGGGCCTTAGTCTGGCCCCTCTACAGATCCTACAGCTCCTGCCGAGTCGCCCCGTGCCCGTCGACTTCATGATTCTGGCGTATTCTAACTAGCAGGGGACGCATTTTCACACCTTCACATCTTGCAGTAGAGATACCGGGATGATTGAGATTCTCTCAATACCACCATCGGCTCTCTCGTTCCAGGCAGGGGAATGTTCTCTCAGACTATCCGAGCAGAGCCTCGTAGAGAGAGTGTGCCTGGGGGTCTTTGACCTTGGGTAACCAGCAAGTGCTGGTGTGGGGGACCTGATCGCGACAGCTTGGAACCTCAAGCTTCCGCTATTTTTCCCCCCAGTCTCAGACCCCGAGACTCTGGCAAGATGCATTCCGGTGATGGTGGGACAACTTCGACGCCTGCGTCTTCCCTCCTTTTTGTCTGTGGACAATGGGTCTCAACAAGACTAGGTTGTCTGTCAACCTTTCAATGGGAGAGCTCCACTGGGACTATGCGCAGAACGGTTTCTGGACCCTCTGCTTCCCCTGACGGAACTCCCGGGAGAGCTTCTCCCACGGCGCAAACTACTCAAGCATCCACACTGCGACATCTCTCCCGAACCGGGGCGTCGCTTCGGCTTTATGCCTGGAGACACTACGCTTCCTCCTCAAGAGGAGACAACCCGCTACAGTCGCGGTACGGAGGTCGCATCATCTGCGATAGTCATCCACAGGGGTCTCCCAGGCAAAGTGAAGAGTCTAAGGTGGTTGGTGCCGTGGGAGATATACCTCTTCCCTTGAGGCCTCTTCTCCAGCAATAACGGTCTTATTGCCTTTCGGCGGGAGGAAACTCCTTTCCGCTCTCGGCAATGAAACCTGTCGCTCAGCCTTTCCCTGACCTTTAGGCTTAAAGGAATAACTTTTTCCTGCCCGCTGGATCTATCCTCGCTCTTGCGAAGCTACGATCGTCCCTGCCCTAGTCGGAGGAAGACCTCCAACTTGGAGCATGGCTCGGACTTTTAGTCCTTTAAGAGATCTTCTCAAGACCCTTTACGACAGGCCTCGGATTGTATTCCGCCTTGGGTCTCCTGCTCACTCTGGCCACGGCCAGTGTGTAAGCAATCTTCTTGGTCTCTTACGACTCCCCCCTTTCTATGGAAGAGGGGAAGGCAACATTCAGGCTCGCTCCTGAGTTGTTGGCTAGACTCGAATCTGGGGGTCCCGGCCCTTCGGTCCGATTCATTCAAGATTTCGAGTCTCCATTCTGTATCTGATGTCCCAAGACCTTCTCTTTTTTGCCAGTAAAGGAATCGAGAGGTTAGCGCTGGGAACAGCTGCAGTTTGTCCTCAGTTGCAGCCGATTTGGGAGTACAAGGAGGACATGGGGGGAGAGTCACCAGTATACCTCTTCAGCCCGGACTCAAGGACATTCATCTCGACCTGTCTCCAGACCCTCCCCCGTCACGTCGCCCTACAGCACGATGTTGGATACATCGCAACGTCCCTCGCCTTCGAGTAATACTACTCTGTGACGCAGGTGCTACAAGCTGGAGTCTGGAAGCGTCTAATGACCTTCGCAGCCCGCTTCCTGCAGGGCGTGACCCACAGGAGTCTCGATACGTTTTCTATCGCTCTGTGGTGGCTACACAACAGCTGGTCTAACCTCAGGTTCCTTTTAGGACAGGTAGCAGAAGGTTGAGGGCATTGTTATCGGGTTTTAGTCTGCATGAACGAAAGAAGTATGTCTGGCCCTTACTTCTTTCTTCATCATCCCCTCTACGGGGAAGCAGCATCCTGGTCTCTGCATAGCTGACCTCGAACCTCTGCAGGTAAACCATGCTTCCTTGTGTTCCGAGTATTGAGTCAATACTGTCGCGTCCCCCATACCCTGACGAGGTGGTATTGGGAACGTCCTAACCCAGAGTTCCTTCTGGAACTCCAGGTCAACTGCCTAAGACGGGTCACACTTCTTCCTTCACACACAAGCTTATGTAGGCCACATGGTTCCTTGCGGAGCAAGGAACTTGTGAGGTGCAGGGACTCCTCTTCTCGAGTGCGACTCACTCGGATTCTGAGTCCCCGGGTAAAGCCAAAGCCAGTATGGCTGGGGACTTTCCACCCTTCCTAAGGGGTAAGTCACCCTTTGTAAATAGCGTGGTTTGTATTTCGGTTACAGAACAAATGACAAATTCGAAGATAATTTGTATTTTTCCTAACCATACAAACCTTAGCTATTTACACATATTTGCCTGCCAGCCCTGTCCCCCAAGACAAGTCCTACCTCTAAGTGAAAGTGAGTATTCACCTGTGTGTGAGGGGGAGGAGGGGTAGCTAGCTACCACTCCCCTACCCCCCCCCGCTAACTAGCGCGGGGGTAATACACCCTCGTTAAATTCTAATGGCTCGCCATTTCAGCTACGCTAAAAGGTAACCCTTTGTAAATAGCTAAGGTTTGTATGGTTAGGAAAAATACAAATTATCTCCGAATTTGTCATATTTCCTACTTTCCTTCATAAAAGATCTGATCTTCATATCACCATTGTTCGGGAAGAGTCAGGCTACTAAATTAATTATGGGCAATTATGGTTTGTGGTATACCATCGCCTATTTTCCTGACATTTCTAGGTAACTGAATTTTGGAAATTATTACTTGTTCCAAAAATAAATACAAACCCTTCCTCTACTTATAAGGATTATCTTTCGGCAAAGTTGGAAGACTAGCCCTAAAAACTTTTAAGCGAGGTATAACTATTAGCCTGCTTGTTAGCAGTGGCAGCGGAGGTAGCCCGCCAACCCTCTCACTCACACCAGTGTTGGCTTCTCACTTTTGTTTTTGGCTCAGTGGAGAGCAGTCATAGTCTCTCTCCTCCTTCCCAACATGCTTTGCCATTTGAACTAATTCTTTCCTTTGCTTTTTCTTTTCAGGTGTGCTTCATGTCTTCCTGCCGTCCATCACGCAGATGTTGTGACCAGGATAACACCTGCAATGAATGCCATGAGCAATCTTTTTTCCCAGTGGGAGAAATTTGGGAGACAGCGCAAGAAGTCTAGAGAAATTCTTTGCCTTCGGGGTCCTCCTCGAAGTCGAAGAAACCATGAACTTCTTTCTTGACCCCTAATCTCTTCTCGAAGCTCCTGCGCGATTGATCTCTTCCGAGGATCGGTTGAGTAGGAGTGTTGACCGTCTAACACCAGGCCAACCTCAGGTATCTAGGGGACTCTGCCCCTTCTCTCGGGTGGATTCTTATACTCTGACTTTTTACGGGTTTGTCAGATCGTGCCTCTACTGTTCGCCACTCGCCAGCTAGTGATCATCAGTTGCTTACTCGGCATTTACCTCCTCAGGATCATCACCCTTCAACATGAACTTCGCCTGCTCAAGATCTTCACTCCCCAGCTCTTGATCGTCACTCACCTACTCGTGATTGTTTCTCGCCAGGGCGCTGCACTTGATCGTCACACATCCGCATGTGATGTTCTCTCCCCAGCGCTTCATCATCATCAGCCACGCGTGACCACTTGCTATGCCACGAGCTTCGGAGGCCATTGGCAACACTTACAGCTCCTGCTCGCATTGCGCGCTCGCCTAGACCCAGGCCTGCCCTCCCTGTGCCGAAGCATCGCCCTTTCTCACCAGCAAGAATCGGGCGTGTAGTTCACTTCCCTTCTGGCCTCGAGGAATCTCCAAGGAAGTATGGCCCTATTACTTCCTTTTCTCCCTCTTGCCATTTCAGGATAGATCAAGCCAGATAGAGCGCAAGGGACCTCACTGGCAGCAGGAAGGATGTCAGCAAGCGTCGTCCCCCCAGCCTTAAATGTTGACGACCTAAACTCACCCCGGGTGCCTATGGATGAGAGCTCAGAAGTGGAAGATGACCAAGACTATGAGGATAACTACCTCCCCATGGTCGTCAGTCCCAAGTAATCTGAAGCGGAGCAGAAGACGACGAAGTACGCTTTCTGGTGGTTTCTAGCTTGCATGAGGGTCATCAACAGGTTAGCTGTCCTTACAACGGCCCCTCAAAAGGGGCAAGAACACCGACCTTGACCATGATTACGGGACCCAACGATCTCCCAAGGCCAGTGCAGCTTTGCCCTCGTCGAAGGTGTTAACGGCTGCCAAGAAGAAGGCATTCTCCCAGATTGCTAGCTCTTCCAGTTCTCTCCACGTGGGATCGTCCTCAAAACTCCTCCCACCACCGTTCGTGCAACAGAGGAGATATTATGAGGTCTCGGACGAGCCCCTTTTGGCTTTGCCTCTAGAGCCTTCCCTAGAGTCACTCTTGAGAGGAGTCTCTTTCAAGAGACTTTATGGTCTCTCAGCCTCCTTTTCAGTGTCTGAGATCCTTAACATGGAGAAGGTCGCGAAGTTCGCCATGCAGGTTGGACCTATTTCTAGGATCCTTGTGACACCTCGTTAGAACCGAAGATTTGTCCAAGAATTCTACGAGGACATCAATGGAAACTCTTCTTTTGTTGGGTACCCGGACCATCGAGTTCTTCATTCACCAGGGGTAAAACGTGATATTCAGGCATCGGGATTCAGTGATTGAAAGGTTCCATCAAGTCCCATAGGCAGAGGTCTCAAGACTCAGGAACTCCACGTTGGACAGTTCTTCCCAGTTCAAGCCGTAAGAAGTCGAGCGTGTGGCTGAACGCTGGAGGAAATCCAATTAGGACTTCTCTCTCCATAGGGCCTTGACATCTCAGTCCTATGGTAAGGCCCCACAACCACAGAAGGAACAGCCACAGACCACCAGACTCTCCTGCAAAAGATCAAAAAGGGCTCCAAATCCTCCAGAGGAGGTAAAGGTAGTAAGGGCTGAACAATCTCCGTGATTTGTTCAGGGTATCACGTCCCTTTCATTCAATCTTTCTCTCTACTGACTTGGGATCATTCCACCTAGCTCTTACGCAAATGGATCTGCAAAGCCCAAGTCTAGCAGTATGACCACAGGACTTCATATGCACACTGGATTTCAAGGAGGTGTACTTCCAGGTCCCAGTTCATCTATCTTCAAGGAAGTATCTAAGGATCATACATGAAAACAAACAATACCAATTCTAGGTGCTGTGCTTCCTTCTTTCCACAGCACCTCTGGTGTTCACAAGACTCTTCGCTCTAGTGTCATCTTGGGGTCACAGGATCAGCATTTGTCTCCTAAGATACCTCGATGATTGGCTGATCCTTGCAAACTGTAGCGACCCTTCTTCAACACTGAGACAAACTTCTCGCATTTTGCCAGAATCTGGGGATCATGGTAAATCTCGAGAAGTCATCCCTGCTTCTCTCTCAAAGAATGGTATACCTTGGTATAATAATGGACACCAACCTACAGAAAGTCTTTCCATCAGATGACGGTACGGAGGCTGAGGAAGGTAGTAATCACTTTCCTCAGACGAGAAGAGCTCCCAGCTCAACAGTAGTCAAGTCTCTTAGGTCACATGTCATTCCTGGCCCGTCTCGTGCCAAACGTCCGCCTCCGAATTTGATCTCTTCACTGGCTACTAAAATCCAGGTGGAATCAACACAATGACTCCCCAGTCCCTGGATACATTGGTCCCCATGGGACCTTTAGTGGTGGGTGGCAGACGAGAATCTCCGCAGAGACGGATCTTCTCATACCTCCCGCGGAATTGATGCTCTTTTCGGATGCATCGAAATAAGGGTGGGGTAGACACGTGCTGCACCACACAGCCTCTGGGCTCTGGTCTGAGTCCGAAAAGTACCTACATGTAAATCTCCTGGAGATGAGGGCAGCCTTCCTAGCCCTTCAACATTTCCAGCAGTTCTGGCACACAGGTCACTCTGTGGAAACTTCTTTTGTTGAGTACCCGGACCATCAATTTCTTCATCCGGGGTGGGGGGGGGGGGTGATATTCAGGCATTGGGATTCAGTGATCGAAAGGTTCCATCAGGTCCCACAGGCAGAGGTCCCGAGACTCAGGAACTCCACGATGGACAGTTCTTCCCACTTCAAGCCGTAAGAAGTCGAGCGGGGGGCTAAACGCTGGAGGAAACAGCCACCTCTGTCAGTGGTGTTGCAGGCATTCCCCCAAGCAAGGCAATACCTTTTCGCAGCTCCTATGCCATTTAGCAGTGGAGATGCTAAGATGGACAGAGGGCAACTCTGTGTCCCTATCAGCCTGTTTCATTCCTGGCAAACGAAATGTGCTCGCTGACAATCTGAGGAGAGTGACTCAGATAGTGGGCTCTGAGTGATCTTTGAATCATCTAGTAGCCAACAAAGTCCTGACATTGTGTGGTTCCCCTACTTTGGACCTGTACACGACATCCCTCTGGCAGGATGCATTCCAACGCCTGTAGATCAACATTGATGTATATGCCTTTCCCCTGTTCTGTCTGATGAGAAGGGTGCTCAACAAAACCAAAGCATCCAACCACCTGTCCATGACTCGTAGCTCCATTATAGTATCACACAGTGTGATTCCCGGACCTTCTGCAACTCATGACGGAGATCTCGAGAGAACTCCCTTAACGGGTCAAAAGGGTTAGTGAACTTCACGGTCTATCCTATGACATTACCCTTTCAAGGGGAGGGGTGGGAGGTAACACTCGGCATTGTCTCCAAGTTCATTGTTAATACTCAAAATCCGGGTGTAGCGGATCCAAGATTCAGTTCCTTTCGGATTGGGAGTCTTCGTTCTGTAACCGATGATCCAGATCAACTGTTACTTTGCTCAGTAAGGAGTTTGAGGTATTACCTCAAAAGGACTGCAGCAGCTCATCCCCAAGTGTCGGCACTTTTCATAAGCACAGGTAAGGTCAAGAGGAGGATCACAAAGTTAGACGTACTGGTCTGTAGTTGCCAGGTCCCTTTTTTGTTCCCTTCTTTTATATTGGAGGCACATTGCCTAGTTTTCATCCTTGGGGGCCTTTCTTTTGTTGGCTGTCTTTCGGAACATTTTGTAAAAGTGTGCGGTTATCTCTCTCTCTCTCTCTCTCTCTCTCTCTCTCTCTCTCTCTCTCTCTCTCTCTCTCTCTCTCTCTCTCTCTCTCTCCACACACACACATATATATATATATATATATATATATATATATATATATATATATATATATATATATATATATATATATATATATATATATATATATATATATGTATATATATATATATATGTGTGTGTGTGTGTGGAGAGAGAGAGAGAGAGAGAGACAGTGAGTGTGTGTGTGTGTGTATTATCCGATCCTAGGCAATGGCAGTGAGTTGTTAGGTTAGGAGTTAACCCACCCTAGGGTAACCCATAATTGCAATAATTCCATCATTGCTCCTGTCTCTATAACCTAACCCTCGCAAAAGATAAGGGCCGATTATATAGAAATAATACAGAGCTTTTGAAGAATAGCGGTCCCACTTAACCCTTTTGAAGAATAGGGGTCCCAGTTGGGACCTTTTGAAGAATAGAGACCCCAGTTTGGCCCTTTTGACTATTAAAGGTCCCAGTTGGGACCCGGTGAATATAACGAGGAAAATGAAACTATTATTAATGAAAAAATACTTTATTTTTGTAAGTAAAAAAAATACATAAACACAAAATATATACCAAATTAAAAAGTGTGGAGAATTAAAAGCAATAGTTTAGCGGGAGCCTATGTATTTCAGCGGCCAGTTCCTCACACGTTGATTAAAAATGGACATCAACTAAACCAAACTTTCCCCCTTAACCTATCCTACAAGCCTTATCCTATCCTTAGTTACTTGCTTAACGGGGTGGCTAATGCCCCCTTGCGACCCCCCTTACACTACCGTATTCTTACACTACCGAGAGAGACTCCACCCGGCAGGTCTTATTCTCGGCGACTGAGATCTTTAGCCAGGAGAAGGTGGCGAAGTGTGCCATGCAGGCCACTTCGTGGCTGGACATCTGGCTAGGGACCTTAGGTACCCTGATACGTTCGGAGGATTTATCCAAAGAACCTACCAGGAAGGCTATGGAGAACTTTTTACTCTCAGGCACTCGCACGATGGAGTTTCTGGCCCACCAAGTCTTGAACTTGTGGGCTTACACCATCTTGAAATGTCGAGATGCGGTGTCTGAGAGGTTCCATTAAAAGGTCCCCAACACCGAGATCAGCAGGCTCAGACATTCTTCCATGATGGGGACGAACTTGTGTGAGCCTAGGGACGTGGAGCAGGCCGCTAAGAGGTGGAGGAAGTCGAACCAAGACTCCCTCCTACATAGGGCTCTGACATCTAAGCCCTATAAACCTCCAGCACCCCAGCAGCCATGCCCTACCAAGACCACGAAACCGGCAGCGGGAGCGAAGACGACGGTGTGTAAGCCCTTTCCTGTCAAGGACAAGAAAGGCAAGAAGTTCTCCAGGGGAGGGAAGAATCCTAGAGGGAGCGGCCGAGGCCGCAAATGCTAGGAGTGGCAGTCCCCCAGCATGTCCACCAGTGGTGGGATGCCTACTTGCGCGAACAGGTGGCAGCAACTCGGGGCCGATTCCTGGACGATTTCCGTAATCAGTCAGGGATATCGCGTCCCATTCACAACATCTCTACTAACCCTGACAGCGAATCCAGTGTCGTTGAGCTCCCTTGCCATGGGATCAGCAAGGGGGCAAGCCCTTCGGGCAGAAGTCTAGACCATGTTGAAGAAGGGCGCTCTCCAAGAGGTCCTCGACGGGTCTTCAGGCTTCTTCAGTCGACTCTTTCTTGTAAAGAAGGCGTCTGGAGGCTGGAGACCAGTCATCGACCTCTCTGTTCTGAACAAGTTTGTCAAGCAAACTCCGTTCAGCATGGAGACCGCAGACACGGTCAGACTTGCAGTGAGACCGCAAGACTTCATGTGTACACTGGATCTGAAGGACGCGTACTTCCAGATCCCAGTCCATCCGTCTTCAAGGAAGTACTTAAGATTCAGCCTAGACAACAAGGTTTACCAGTTCAAGGTACTGTGTTTCGGTCTCTCCACAGCACCACAGTTTTTCACCAAAGTGTTCACCCTAATATTGTTGTGGGCACACAGGTTCGGCATCCGTCTCCTCCGTTATCTGGACGACTGGCTGATCCTAGCAGACTCGGAGTCATCCCTTCTTCAACACCGAGACAAACTTCTGTGACTTTGCCAGGATCTGGGGATCACGGTAAATCTCGAGAAGTCCTCTCTGCTTCCCACTCAAAGACTGGTACTGTATATCTAGGCATGATCATAGACACCAATCTCCACAAAGCCTTCCCATCAGACGACAGGATAGCAAGGCTGAGGAGGGTCGCAAGCCCTTTCCTCAGACGGGAAGAACTTTCAGCCCAATCGTGGTTACGTCTCCTCAGTCACCTCTCATCTTTGGCTCGTCTAGTTCCCAACAGTTGCCTCAGGATGAGCTCTCTCCAGTGGCGACTCAAGTCCCGGTGGAATCAGGGTTACAATTCCCCGGACATCATGATCCCTATGAGACCTGCGGAATGGACGGACAGACCTCCAGTGGTGGGTGACAGACGAGTGCCTACGAAGAGGAGTGGATCTTCTCGTCCTCCCCCCGGATTTGATGCAGTTTTTGGACACCTCAAATAAAGGGTGGGGGGCCCACGTTCTGCACCACAGGACCTCAGGCCTATGGTCAGAATCAGAAAAGTGCCTCCATATAAATCTTCTAGAGATGAAGGCCGTCTTCCCGGCCCTTCAACAGTTCCAACAATACCTGGCCAGTTGATGTAATGACTTACATCAACAAGCAGGGAGGTACCTTTTCGAAGCAGCTATCCCATCTCGCAGTAGAGATAATGAGATGGACCGAAATCCACTCGATTCCATAATCGGCATGTTTCATTCCAGGCAAGAGGAATGTGCTCGCCGACAGTCTGAGCAGAGCGTCTCAGATAGTGAGTACCTAGTGGTCTTTGGATCATCTAGTAGCCAACAAAGTCCTGACTTTGTGGGGTTCTGTTCACAACAGCGTTGAACTTCAAGCTTCCGCTGTACTGCTCCCCAGTCCCGGATCCCAAGGCACTCTGGCAAGATGCCTTCCAACAACGGTGGGACAACATCGACGTGTACGCCTTTCCCCCGTTCTGTCTGATGAGGAGGATGCTCAACAAGACCAGAATATCAGTCAATCTTTCAATGACCCTCATAGCTCCGCTATGGCATCACGCGGAATGGTTTCCAGACCTTCTGCAACTCCTAACGGAACTTCCGAGAGAACTTCCTCCGCGACACGAGCTACTCAGACAACCACATGCCAACATCTTCCACAAAGCCGTAGCTTTGCTACGACTTCACGCCTGAAGACTATCCAGCATCTCCTCGCTGAGAGAGGATTCTCCCAGCAAGTTGCGATTAGGATGTCTGGACATTTGCGAAAGTCATCTGCATCTGTCTACCAGGCAAAGTGGAAAATCTTCTGTGGTTCGGTCCATCTCTCCACTCGATGCCACTATTCCAGCAATAGCGGAGTTCCTCGTGTATTTGCGGGAAGAAATGCGCCTTTCAGTCTCGGGGGTGAAAGGCTATCGCTCAGCCTTAAGTCTAGCCCTCAGGCTCAAAGGATTGGACATTTTTTCCTCGCTGGAACTTTCCCTACTCATGCGAAGTTATGAACTTACCTGCCCTCAGTCGGAAGTGAGACCTCCTCCATGGAACGTGGTTCGAGTTCTCAGGTCTCTTAAGAGACCTCCCTATGAACCATTACGCCAGGCTTCAGATCGCCACCTAACTTGGAAGACGGTGTTCCTACTAGCTTTGGCCTCGGCCAAGCGAGTCGGTGAACTTCATGGTCTCGCATATGACATTGTCCAATCAAGGGGATGGGGGAAGGTAACGTTCAAATTCGTGCCTGAGTTTATTGCTAAGACTCAGAATCCGGGGGTGCCGGACCCTCGGTTCGACTCCTTCCAGATTTCGAGTCTTCGTTCTGTAACAGATAACCCAGACCATCTCCTACTGTGCCCAGTAAGGAGTCTGAGGCTATATCTCAAAAGAACGGTTGCAGTCTGTCCCCAGGTGCAGGCATTGTTTGTGAGCACTGGGAGGACTAAGAGGAGGGTCACCAAGAACACCATCTCGGCATGGATTCTTAGGGTGATTCATCTGTCCCTGAATCCAGACCCTCCTCCGTCACTTCGTCCTAGAGCACATGATGTCAGGGGCGTAGCTACGTCTCTGGCCTTCAAGAAAAATTTCTCAGTGACGCAGGTTCTTCAAGCTGGGGTGTCGAAGCGTCAGACGACCTTCACAGCCCACTACCTGCAAGACGTGACCCATAGGAGGCTCGACAAGTTTTCTATTGGCCCTGTGGTGGTTGCACAACAGCTGGTTTAAAACCTCAGGCTCCTTAATGGACAAGTAGCAGAAGGTTGAGGGCATTGTTACCCAGTCTTAGTCTGCATGAATGAAAAGGTTTATCTGGCCCTTATTCTTTTCTTCATCTTCCCCTCTCTTGGGGAAAGCAGCATCCTGGGTTCTCTGCACAGCTGACCTCAAACCACTGCAGGTAAACCATGTTTCCTTGTGTTCCTAGTATTAAGCTAATACTGTCATGTCCCCATACCATGACGAGATGGTATTGCGAGAGTCCTAGCCTAAGTTTCCATCTAAAGGACTGCAGGTCAACTTCCTAGGACGAGTCACACATTATACCTTTACACACAGCTTACGTAGGCCGGAGCCCTTGCGTAGCAAGGTTCTAGCGAGGTGCAGGGACTCCTTATTGTCGAGTGCTGACACACTCAGATACTGAGTCCCCGGGCAAAGCCATAAGCCAGTAATGGCCAGGACTTTCCACCCTTCCTAATGGGTGAGTCACCCCTATTATATAGCGTGGTTTGTATGTCAGTTACGGAACAAATTCGTAGATAATTTGTATTTTTCCTAACTATACAAACCTTAGCTATTTAATCAAATTTGCCCGCCAGCCCTATCCCCCTTGAAGTCCTACCTCTAAGCAAAGTGAGCTCAAGCACAGGTGTATGTGAGGGTGGGGGGGTGTGTTAGCAAGCTACCCTCCTTACCCCTCCCTAACTAGCGGTGGGGTAGTAAACCCTCGTTAAAATACTAATGGCTTGTCATTTCAGCTACGCCGGAAGTAATAACCCCCCAATAGATAGCTCAGGTTTGTATAGTTAGGGAAAATACAAAGTATCTACGAATTTGTCATTTTAGTGGGCTATTGCATTGTTTTGGATAATTTTGGCTTGAACTGCATGCACTTTTACGAAGCTTACGAGTTCTTTGCAAATTATGCTTGTTTAGGCAGATACCAAAAAATACCCAAAGTGTGTCAAGGATATGGGGTCATCAGTTAAATGTGCTTGTTTGAGAAATAGAGATCCAAGGCTTTGACACTTCATTTATAGAAATTTTCAAACTTCTATGAAACCTGGCCAGTTTAGAACTGAATGCTAATAGAGTCGGATAACTTTTAAGTACTAAAGAAGAGCATCATGTGGTCCAAGGAGGTTAGTTTGTAAAAATGTATACAGCCCAGGAACTATATTTGAAGATGATACAAAATTTTATTTAAGAAAGTAACCCTCCTCCCTGGGGCTTGTTTTGTATATTGAACAAAAATGCTCCTTCATTGAAGTCTAGAAATATTTAGGTATATTTAGTTGGTATTACTGTACCTTAATTTTAATCTTGCAGGATGGTACTCCCACTACAAAAACATTTGAACATGTTTCTAGTGAGATTGGAGCTGAAGAAGCAGAAGAAGTGGGTGTAGAACATCTTCTCCGTGATATTAAGGTAAGACAAACTTGAAATATATATTGCTGATGATAAAGATCTATATGTTTTCATTTGTTTAACGTTACAGGAAATTTTAGTTGCTATATTTATACAAGCCTTCCATCCTTTAAAATAGGAAATGTCTCTAGCAGAACTAGACTGGCCGTTGAAATTGTTAGTGAGTTAGTTACTACAGGTGGTGAGCTTAGGTGAGTAGCCCCTCCCTCATGTCAAAAACTCATCACTTTTGTCTTAGGCTGCAATGAGTACAGATTTACTGTTGCATCCTGTCTACATCTGTTTAATTTTTTCTTTTACTTTATAGTTTGTATTATTTATTGTGACTTCATGTTAATCATGAAACAAATCAGGAGTTCACATGAAAGTGGAAGATAGATACTGTACTGCATTGGCTTATAACTAAATCGGTGATAGAATCTACCTTGGGGGCTATAATCATTTGCAATTATTGTATCCCCATATGGTGAGCATAGATTGTGGCTTTCCATTAAGGTGGGGATATTCTTTAAGGGGCCCAGCCAGAAAGCCAATACTGTATTAGGGGTACGGGAGGAAAAATGCAAAATCCTGAAAAAATTTACGGACCTTTGTATGGCAATGGAGAATGCGTATACGAAATATTTTGTCAAAATTCCTCTTTCTTTCATAGTTACATGGTAATTAGTAAAAGTAACTCAATAAGCCAAAAACATTGATCCCAACAAGAAAGTGCAGTATTTCTTCTGTCGTCTTAAATTTTGATCATTATTACATTTTGATATAAAAAGATTATGAGCAATGGCATCTGTATAGATTCCATGAATCACAAGACAGTACTAGTGCTAGCACAAACCTCAGAGAAAGTACACATTTGAGTTTGACCTCTGACATTTGCTTTCTTTTACATCTTTTTTTTCTTGAAGAAGAGAGTGTGTTATGGATGAAAGAGTGCATAGAGAAATTAAGGTGCTAAAACTGCAACCATTAAAACCAGCTCAAAAGTCACCAAAGCTTTCAGTGATTATCTAACTTTTCTGAAACCATAGAATTGCAACCTATATTATATAATGAATCAGGTAGCAAATTAAAAGATGAAACCAAAAGGTGCAAATCTTTAAAGTAATTTTATCCCTACATCAAATCTGATGTAAACATTGAAATGCAGAGTTTTTGTGTCCATGTATGTATACAGGGAAATAATGATGCTGATTACATAGCCAAAGCTACAACCATTATGGCCTCAGAAAAAACTTTCCTTGTCAATGCGATTTTACCTTTAAAGCACACCACCTTTAATAAATGAGATTTCTTAGGGAAATAAGTACAATAAATTATAATAGTTCAAACCTTAAATAAATCTTTTATTGGAGTAATTCTATATTGTCTTTAATTGGTCAATTCCCAGTTCAGCCATCCACTCAGCAATCATTTTCTATTCCAGATGGAAGTGCCCAGGATTTGTGGTAACCCATAAATTTGTTGTTATAAATATTGAATTTTAAATATTTAACTTAGCCGGTGAATATATAATAGCTGCTACTCAGCGGCTCGACAGAAAACACACTCAAAAACTCGCGAGCGATCGCTATGAAGGTTGCGGGTGTGACCACCAGCGCCAACTATCGGCCAGATACCACTCTTGCATGTAAACAAACCCTTCAATTCTTCTCTGTCGACCTTGACGACAAGACGTATCATTACTCGCTATAGAACCTGGAGTTTTCTCAACATATTTGGTGAAGTACTTCATTTTGGTTTGAGCTTTCGCAGTGCAGGTGTTATATCTTCAACTTAAATCTTGAACTCGTTTTTGGATAGATTTAATTTTTGATGACTTTGGATTGTGTTTTGGACTTTCTTTGACTTTTAAATGGCCAACCCTTCCCTTAGTACGGAAGTGTGTTTTAGGCTTTTAGCAATTATCTTATCACGTTATAAATTAATTATAGATTTTCCTCTATATATTTTGTATCTCACCCGCCTTTATTAGGCCTCTTCGATTAGCTTTCCATTTATAATAAACATCAAGATAAATTTTAATGATCTGTTTATATGCGACCTTTCCTGAGAGTAGGCGTTCCTAACTTGGAAACCGAAGTTAAACAACGTTGAGCCCTTTCAATCGTAAATAACTTTTACAGAGCTAATGATTTAAAACTTATTAAATGAATATTTTTTAGTAGATATTTTATGAAAGATTTTCTTTGAATAGTCTTCGTACTGTTTCAAAGATGAACTAACGTTTAGTTTATTTATGCTACGCAGTTTGCGCTCTATATCGTTACGATAGAGAGAGAGAGAGTATCACGGTTTCACTTTGCAGAAAGAGTAAATCGATTCTGACGTTTTGTTCATTCTTCTTTCAAAGCTTAAATGTTTTAAATTCTATTTTAAAGGAACTTTTTAATTGAAAAACCTTTCAGTTTTTTCCTTTGGTCAAATAACCTGTTTTTTGACGAAACGTAAGTGGGCTCTTCTTTTCGGTGCGAAATCAAGAGAGAGAGAGATAGAGACGGAGAGAGAGAGAGAGGAGAGAGAACGTTCCGATCTTTATTCTCGTCCCAAGCGAGTAACGTTGTTCTCGAGTTACTCTCGTCCCTAGTCTCTGTACGGGGAGAAAGGATAAAACTATTTTAGTTTTTATTCTCATCCCAAGGCACTGTACGGTGAGAGATTGAAAACGTAGTTTTGAATGAACTAGTGTTTAGTCTCTTCCCCAGCCACTGATCTTTTTATATTAAAATATGTTTACTGTTTTTTTGCTTGTATTAATGTGCTTACATTATACGACTGATTTCGCAATTATAACCTTTTGATGTGGGTAGAATTGCGTGCTTCAGGTAGAAATCAGTTTTATTCATACCTAATGTGAATTGTTAAAAAATTTGATTTCAGTGAAATAAGTGCAAAACAGAAAATCATAGTGATAAAGTGATATTGCGCAAAGTGTTATCAGTGTTGCGACCGAGGGTTCGTCTGTTCGTGCCTGTCGTTCGCCTAGTCCGGGACCTCTTGCAAGCTCCCAAGCCCAGGGGAGAAGTAACGTCGTACGACTTATGGGTTCGAGAGGCCTTGATCAGCGAACAGACGTTCCCTCTATGGTATCAGGCGTATCTCACCAAGATCACCCCTACCATAAGGCGAGAGAGACGATTTTCTCCTCGTCATCCGAAGGCTTTTCGCATAAGAAACCGTGGAACAAGGTTTCGAGGGCCTTTAAGCGAAAGTCAGTCCTTTCAGGACAGGTCCAGCGTCCTGGTTTTAACTATTAGGACAGCTCTGACCCTATGCAGTCATCGGAAGACTGCTCGCCACCTAAACAAAAGCGTAACACAGACTCCGAGAGTCTTTTTGTAGGCAAGGTTTTGCAGTCACAGACGTTAGCCTCGTCTCTTACCGCAACCATTCCCGTTGATCCTAAATGGGTTGTACGGCAAGACATGCAGAATAAGCTTGCCTCTCTTATGGAAGACTATTCTGCCGATAAGGTTCACGTTGATCCTAGCCGTTTATATCATCGAGATCCTGGCCTTCAGCCGCCCCAACGAACCTTTGTGCGTCCTGTTGACGTTGGCATAGCTAAGTCACGTCAGTCACGGTATGTAGAGCCTCACTCGATGCGGTCACGTGTTGATTTTCAGCCGCATTTGGACGTTAGGCCGCTTCCTAATGCTCCTGTTGACATTCAGGACGTTGACTTGTTTTGACGCTGAGCGTCAACTACCGCAGTCTAGAGTTGTTTTGACTGCTCAGACTAGGCAGTTAAAACAGTCTCGAGTGGACGCCGAGCGTCCTCACGCACCTGTTGTTGTTGACAGTTCACAGACTGTTAAGCAGTTACATGACGTTGCGTCCTGGTCCGCTACTAATGCACCAGTGCGTGTGGACTCTGCTTGTAAAGCATTGCCACCACGGTAGGTCTCTCCCTTGCTTGAGACTCGGCTATTGTCGGACAAGGTTCCTTCAGATAAGGAAGTTGCTGTTCCCCCTCCTACTGATATTCCCTTGAGGAATCTGTCAGGCGGAGAGGAGCCTAAAGCTGCTTAGCCCTCTATGGACTTTAAATAAATCATGCTGATTTTTAAGGATCTTTGTCCGGATCTTTTTGTAACTGCTGCTCCTCGTTCGCCTAAACGTCAGAGTTTACACTAGGCCTAGCTACTTCGAAGCCGTTGTTTTATAAGCTAGTGCTCTCTCGCTCTTCTAAGAGAGCTTTACGTTTGCTAGGCGACTGGTTTATCACCAGGAGGAGTTTGGGGGAGACAGCCTTTGCTTTCCCTACTTTTAAGCTGGCTTATAGAGCGAGAGTCTGATATGACACGAGAGAAGTTCTCGGCTTGGGAGTTCCTGCCTCTGCCCAGATAGACTTCTCAAACCTCATAGACTCTCCTTGGCGCCTGGCCATGAGACGCTTCAAGATTTTACAGGTCGACTTCAGAGCTATTTTCGAGCGTTTGTAAGTTTTGCTGTACAATTATGTCATGCATAAACAAGGCTTTCAGGGATGGCTCCAATGATCTGACAGCCACGTTCTCTGCAGGAACAAGTCCCTCAGGGATGGCTCCAATGATCTGGCAGCCATGTTCACTGCAGGAGTACGTAAGAGGCAAGTGCGCTCAATGTGTTCATTGTCAAGACAAACTTCACGATGAAGTCTACCAGGCTGTCTTGACAGCATTTATGGAAGGCGACTGGATGGTCTCTCTCGACCTTCAGGAGGCATACTTCCACATTCCTATACACCCGGATTCCTAACCGTTTCTGAGGTTTGTTTACAGGAATGTGGGGTACCAGTTTCGAGCCCTGTGCTTTGGCCTCAGTCCTGCGCCTCTCGTGTTTACGAGGCTCATGAGGAATGTGGCAAAATCCCTCCATCTATCGGGGATCCGAGCCTCCCTGTACTTGGACGACTGGCTTCTCAGAGCATCGTCCAGTCTTCGCTGTCTGCAGGATCTACATTGGACGTTGAGTCTGGCCAGGGAGTTGGGACTTTTGGTCAACCTAAAAGTCCCAACTGATCCCATCCCAGATTATTCTATATTTGGGGATGGAGATTCGCAGTCCAGTTTTTTCGGGCTTTTCCGTCTGCCACCGAATAGAACAAGCCCTGCTCGAAGTCCAACTAATGCTGAAAAGAAAACGTTTGTTCAGTCAGGAGTTGGAACAGTCTCGTAGGGACTCTCTCATCCCTGGAGCAGTTTGTCTCACTAGGGAGACTACACCTTCTGCCTCTCCGGTTCCATCTAGCCTCTCACTGGAACTAGGACAAGACGTTAGAGACGGTATCATTCCCAGTCTCCGAACCAGTAAAGGCATGCCTGAAATGGTGGGACAGCAATATCAGTCTGAGAGAGGGACTATCCCTAGCAGTCAAGAACCCAAACCACGTGTTGTTCTCAGACGCGTCGGATTTGGGTTGGGGTGCGACCCTGGACGGTCGGGAATGTTCGGGTCTGTGGACCTCAAGTCAGAAGAGCATGCACATCAACGGCAAGGAGCTATTAGCAGTCCACTTGGCCTTGATGATATTCGAAAGCGTCTTCGAAACTAAGTGGTAGAGGTCAACTCAGACAACAACACAACTTTGGCGTACATCTCCAAGCAAGGAGGCACACACTCCTTCAAGCTGCTCGAGATCACAAGGGACCTTCTCTTATGGTCAAGAAATCGAGGCATTTCCCTGTTGACGAGATTCATCCAGGGGGACTTGAACGTCTTGGCAGACTGTCTCAGTCGGAGGGGTCAGGTGATACCCACGGAATGGACCCTCCACAAGGACATGGGCTAGAGTCTTTGGGCTACTTGGGGTCAACCCACCATAGACCTCTTTGTCTCCTCGTTGACCAAAAGGTTACCAATCTATTGCTCTCCAGTCCTAGATACAGAAGCAATCCACATAGACGCGTTTCTACTGGATTGGTCTCTTCTGGACTTATATGCATTCCCACCATTCAAGATAGTCAACAAGGTACTGCAGAAGTTCGCCTCTCACGAAGGGACAAGTTTGACGTTGGTTGCTACCCTCGGGCCCGCGAGAAAGTGGTTCACCGAGGTACTTCAATGGCTGGTAGACTTTCCAAGAAGTCTTCCTCTAAGGGTAGATCTGTTAGGTCAGCCCCACGTAAAGAGCTTCTACCATTAGAGTATACCAGTCGAAGTGGGAAGTCTTTTGAGACTGGTGCAAGTCAGCATCTGTGTCCTCGTCCAGTACCTCTGTAGCCCAAATCGCAGATTTTCTTTTACATCTGAGAAAGGTTCGCTCCCTTTCAGCTCCCACGATTAAGGGCTACAGGAGCATGTTGGCTTCGGTCTTTCGACATAGAGGCTTAGATCTTTCCAACAATAAAGATCTCCAAGATCTCCTTAAGTCTTTCGAGACCTCTAAGGAACGTCGTTTGGCAACTCCTGGATGGAACTTAGACGTGGTCATAAGGTTCCTCATATCAGACAGGTTTGAGCCATTACATTCAGCCTCCCTGAAGGATCTCACCCTCAAGACACTTTTCCTAGTGTGCTTGGCTTCGGCTAAAAGGGTCAGTGAACTTCATTCCTTCAGTAAGAACATCGGTTTTTTCTACAGAAAAAGCTACTTGTTCACTTCAACTTGGTTTCCTGGCCAAAAAAATGAACTGCCTTCTCGTCCTTGGCCTAAATCTTTTGATATTCCTTGCTTATCAGAGATCGTAGGCAACGAACTGGAAAGAGTATTATGTCCTGTTAGAGCTCTTAAGTTCTATTTAGCTCGTACTAAGTCATTACGAGGTAAATCTGAGGCATTATGGTGCTCAGTTAAGAAACCATCATTGCCTATGTCAAAGAATGCTGTCATATTTTATCAGATTTTTTAATACGAGAAGCTCATTCTCACTTGAATGAGAAAGACCGATGTTTGCTTAAGGTTAAGACGCACGAAGTTAGAACTATAGCAACCTCCGTGGCCTTCAAGCAAAATAAATCTCTGCAAAGTATTATGGACGCGACTTTTTGGAGAAGCAAGTCAGTGTTCGCGTCATTTTACTTAAAAGATGTCCAGACTCTTTACGAGGACTGCTACACACTGGGTCCATTCGTTGCAGCGAGTGCAGTAGTGGGTGAGGGTTCTACCACTACATTACCCTAATTTCAATATCCTATTTAATCTGTCTCTTGAAATGTTTTTTAATATTGTTTTTTGGGATGTACGGAAGGCTAAGAAGCCTTTCGCATCCTTGTTGATTTGGCGGGTGGTCAAAGTCATTTCTTGAGAGCGCCCAGATTAAGGGTTTGATGAGGTCCTGTTAGTATGGGTTGCAACCCTTTATACTTCAGCTCCTGGGAGTCTTTCAGCATCCTAAGAGGATCACTGGGCTTCGTGAGGAAGACAGACTTACAAGGCAGAGTAATCGTCTAAGTCAACTTCCTTACCAGGTACCTATATATTTTGGTTTGTTATATTGATAACTGTCAAAAACTCTTAGCTTATACGCCGTAAACTTAATTAACTATGGTCTCTACCCACCGCCTTGGGTGTGAATCAGCTATTATATATTCACCGGCTAAGTTAAATATTTAAAAATGATATTTTAATTATAAAATAAATTTTTGAATATACTTACCCGGTGAATATATAAATTAAAGGCCCTCCCTTCCTCCCCAATAGAGATGCAGCGGGACGAGAAGAATTGAAGGGTTTGTTTACATGCAAGAGTGGTATCTGGCCGATAGTTGGCGCTGGTGGTCACACCCGCAACCTTCATAGCGATCGCTCGCGAGTTTTTGAGTGTGTTTTCTGTCGAGCCGCTGAGTAGCAGCTATTATATATTCACAGGGTAAGTAAATTCAAAAATTTATTTTATAATTAAAATATCATTTTGCTAATAAACTATTTTCATGAAGCATTTGGCAATCCCCATGTTTGGGTAAAGGTTAAGAGATTTTAGAAATGTAAGAAAAATATACAAAACTTCTGGTGAAAAAGTGTTAATAGCTTGGTACTAGTTCCATGAGATTCATGCAAGGTCTCTTATACAGGATACAGTAGTTGGATCTCTAGGCCAGCGTATCACAACCCAGTTGTTGGGCCTGAGAGGATTGCACAAACAGTTGAGTGAAGTTGCAAATTATTTGAAGCAAGTGGTTGATGGAACTCTACCAGTTAACCATGCTATAGTTTATCATCTTCAGGTAAGTGTTTATTCTACAAAATCTTTTTCATTGCAATTTTGGTAGTTATTTTTTCAGTTCTTTAGATTGTTTGTTTATATAAAGTTATAAATTAGTTTTAATCTATATACAAAGCATATAGATCTAACTCATATTTTTTAATCTATATTTCAGGATATGTTCAACTTGTTACCCGATGTAACTGACACTGGATTAGTAAAATCTCTATATGTTAAAACTAATGACCAGATGCTGGTAGTTTATCTAGCGTCTCTCATTCGATCTGTCATTGCTCTTCACAACCTCATCAACAACAAGTTAGCCAACACTGATGCAGAAAAGAAAGAAGGCAAAGACAGTAAAGATAGTAAAGATAAGGATAAAGATAAGGATAAAGATAAGAAAGAGAGTGACAAGGAAAAGAAGGACGAATCAAAAGATGATAAGAAAAGTGAAGAAAAGAAATAGTTACAATAATTCAATATACTAAGTTTTGTGATTAGTTGTAAGGAGACTATTTTATTGCTTTGAGTTGAGGAAATATTATTATGATAAAAGTAGGAATATGCATCTAATGTTTATTTAGGTGCTTAACTTTAATACTAAAGTTTAATTTAAGCTTAACATCTATCTGCCCTGTTGTTTTCCAGAAAATAAAGAAAATTTATATTTAGAGCTTGTATTTGCTTAAAATGGGTGTTCTACATTAGGACATTGGTGGGCATGTATGTGAACCTCAGGTGAGCATAGAAATAAGAAATTTTATTTTTGATAATCTGTTTTTCTATGAACCTCTCTTAATGTTCATATTGCTGATTCCCACTCTTAGTTGGTGGTGGGTGCAATTGAAGAAAAGTGAGGAATAAATTTAATATCAAGTAATGCAACAAGTTTAAGGATTACTAACCTGGTCTAGATTACTTGTTTAGATTGCCCTGACAAACCATTGTAACTGGTGTTTGAAATGCAGGACTCCAGTTTGTTTACTAAAGAAATTTAAAAGTACCATACTGTAGTTGTCTCTAAATGTTACTTTTTATAAATTTGATATCGATTGTTCTTAAATTGAATATTAAATACAGCCCTATATTCATATATAAGAGTAATAAATTAACTGAATTACATTAACTGAACTCAAAATTACTTGGGCCATGTCCCCTGCTGCTACTACGGGACCTAGAGCCCAGCTGTCTCCGTAAGTGTCATGATCTTAAAATCATTACAGGTTGTTTTATTATTTAAACTAAAACTACAACAACAGCCAAATAAAACATGGGGAATGAATATAAAAAGAAACTCGCAAAAAAATCGACACATTTATTCACAAACTTATAAAGAAAATCGATGTTACTTCTTCAGTTACTTTAACTGACAAATCAAATAAATAGAAATATCAATAGAAAAAGGGAACAGTCAGTAAGGTAGAAATACTTAAGGAATAGTGTTCTGCAGTTGATGAGACGATACTGGTACGGAGGCTTTAGACTTGAGAACGTAGCAGAAGGGTGGCTGAAGTTCAGGAGAAACATGCACTATGACTTCGGATTTAAAGTCGTCACTGAAAGGGTGGCATGGAGATGGGACATAGAAGCTTCTTCAAGAGTTCAGTGATAGTGTTGAACTAAAGCCATGCTGTAGGCAGTGTTGGCTACTTCTCGTCACACGCTGGGAGGGCTGGCTGCTTCAATTTGTCTCCTCTTCTCAGCCATAACAGGATTTTGGAGATAGGCGTTTGTCGTCTGAAAAGAAGTTTGGAAACTGCCTCTATCAGACTTCTGGTCTTTTCCGCATCTTATCTTGTCAGGACGTGGTTCCTGTCTGGTTTGGACATAGTTCCTCTCTTGTTTTATGTCCTGTCCTATCTCTTCCAGACAATCTCTTCTTTAAGTTTATATAACCATGTATGGGCAGAGCTAATTACAGTTGGCAGTAGTCATTTCCATATAAGGTGTTTTTTTTTTACAATTCTGCGTCTTGATCGGCCTCCTCAAAAAACGCCCATTTCGATCAAGCCATGGAAACTTCTAGAGCAAATTTCTGATGTAATCTGGACCTCGTGTTAAGTCATAACAAAAGGGCAGCATGTGTCCACCCATGAGGACATATTTCATAAACAGGTATATTCCTCAAGGACTGCTTTCTCAAAATATGCTGACTCCACTGATTAAGGCAAGGATATTTTGGTCAAAACTAGACAGTTCCATTATGCTGCGGGTTGAGGCTTGGTTTGTTTCGAAAATGCTGACGACAGTGAAGTGATGACAGCTTTGACCGAATAATACGGTAGTCGAATCTCGTCTCACTGTTCACACTTTGGGAATAGATATAAGTTTCTCTTTTAATAACATATCCCTTTAATAGTATTGTATCTACCCATGAAACATTCCCCCAAAAGGAGAAAAAAGGAAAGTCTGATTATTATTATTTTTTTTTTTTTTTTTTTAAAGAAAAAACATTCATCCCAGAACTTAGGAACAACTCTGCATGAAGCTTCAACTTAACATCAGCAAAACTTCTTTTGCATTCCATTCACACAACAATACTGTTGTGTTACAAAAAAAAAAAAAAAGTTAATTCGTTCATGAAGGAAATACAAAACAAACGCTTTTCGTATTCTGAAAAATCTCTGGAAAGGCTATCAACTATGACATTATTCTTTCCTTTATCTGTAAATTTCAACGCATGAGACGTTTATTCTTATTCTTAAATCTTTCCAAATAAACTAACGGATTGTGATCGGTATACACAGTTAAAATAGGACTACTACATACATAAAATCAAAGTGTAGCTAGGCTGAAACTAAACAATTCCTTCTCAATAGTTGAATAATTATGCTTAGCTTTATTCAGTTTCTTTGAATAATATGCGACTGGGTGCTTCGTCCCATTCACTTCTTGCAACAAGACTCCTCCTATATCAATGTCACTAGCATCAATCACTAAATTAAATTCCTTGCTAAAATCAGGTAACAATAATACTGGCTCATGAAGCATTACGGCCATTCTATTTATTGAAAGCTTCTACACATTCCTCATCAAATACAAAACTTCGTCCCCTCTTAAAAAGATTAGTTATGGGAGCACTTATTTCTGAAAAATTGGGCTTAAATTTACGGAAATATGAAACCCTCCCGAGAAACCTCATGGCCTGCTTTTGAGTTCCTGGGATTGAGAAATTTCTATCTCATTCCTTGTGAGCCTCTGTACCGAAATTTTTAACTAGGAATGACAGCATTTTTAGTCAATAGGCAATTAGGAACCCTCAGCCCAGAGAACAAATTAGGAACGCTACCTCTTCTACTTTTCATTTTGTCCAGATGTAACTGTAAGGCTCTTATTGTACAAAGAAAACTATTTTCTACTGAACTGTCTTCATCCAGTTTTAATGAATGGATTTGAAAAAATTTGAGACTGACACCTAATCTTAAAATAAGTTATGGCTCTGAAGGAAGGTAAAAGAGACAATATTTTATTATGTTCCCAAAGCTTGCTTTCACTAACTGCTTGTAATTCACTTTAAGCATTTAGCCGACGGTAAAGCCAACAAAAAATGTGTTTTGGTCATGATATTCTTAAAGAGATAGATTTTCCAACCGTTTTCAAATCTCATCCCTTATAAATACTGTAAAACTATATCAAAATTCCAGAAAATTTACCTTACTACTGGAGTCTTTTTAATCTGAACACAACTGCTATAATACCTGAAATGGAAAGATGTACAGTAATCCCAAATGCTTCTTCATACCTTAATGACTGAAATAAAAAGTTTTTGAAGTAAAATAGAAAATTAAAAAACCTAACGGTATAATCTAAGCTAGTTCCAGTCATGGACAGATTCCTAACTTGGCACCAATCTAAATAAACCTTCCATTGTCTTAGATCCAAGTTATTGTAGACTGTCTTAGAACCTGTAATAGACAGTCTGGAGGGATTTGAAAACCTATTGTTTCTGATAATGGATAGTCTCCATGCAGCTAGATGATACACTGATGAGTTTGGATGTATCATCTTCTGGATTGGCTGTTGGAGCAGGTGGATTCTGTATTGCAACCTTCTTGGGTTTTCTAACAACATGGGCCACAGGTTTGCGAACCATTCCCTCTGTAGCCTGAAAGTTGTTGTTAGCATTCTTTTCACAGAGATCTTGAATTGATTTAGCACCTGTCAAATCATAGCAAATGAAGGGAATACGTAAAGATCAGATTTGACCAGTCTTGTAACAGCATTTACCTTCTAAGCTAAGGGGTGTGGCAAAGGGGAGTGAAAAACTAATACAGTATATTTTTGTCTAGTGATGTGGCAAGTATATCTAAGCTCAGGCAACCCCACCATTTCATATTTACACTCGGGCAATCCCACCACTTCAAAATCTCTCGACAAATTGACAGATTTAGAGACCATATATTTGCACAAGATGATTCTTCCTGCTTAGCTGGTCTGCTAATACTTGATTTTTCGAAATAAATATAGAAAGTAAAGTAAGTCTTCTATGACTCGTCCACAAAAACAGTTCATCCAATATCCGAAATAGGGATGGTGATCTTGTACCCCCTTGTTTTCTGGTGTCGGCTAGGGCCATCATATTGTCCAAAATCACTGACACTTCCTTAATATTTGTCATTCCTGATTTTGAAAAGTCATGAGTATTGCTAATATTGTAACTTTGGGAAATTGATGTATAGCTTTGTCTATTGCAAGGTCCATTTCCCAGAGATATGTACATCGTCTAGAGTTGCTCCCTACCCTTTCTCTGGTGTCTGTGAACAGAGATAGGGCTGGGAACTTCAACTCCAAAGAGACTCCTTGTGACAAGTGACTGCGATTGTCCCTTCAATTAAGTAGAAGTTGGGTTTACCTTGGGTGGAATAGCACGGCCTTTAGATTGGTCGTCTTGTTCCAATGTGACGGGGTGAAATTGGAAACCCCTCATTTTAAGACTGCCCAGTAGGACAAATTTCTATAAGGACATCATGATTCCTAGAAGCCTAACCACATTTGTGGACTTTGGTTTTGATGTTTGAATTTTTGTATCAAAAGAAAGAGGGGTCGATCCTCATCTCTGATGGAAAAACTTGAAAAGAAAGTATTGCTATTATCATTTCCAAAAATAGAAGCTTCTGAGTCGGATCCAGGAGGGATTTCTTGAGCTTGACTATTATCTTGTACATATCTGCTTTGCCACAACCTCAAACAGGCTTTTAATTAGTTCTAAAGATCACCCGTCCTTTCGCTTTGCAATGGCCTTTTTCACAACTCATATTTTCTGATCACCACTTGATAGTGCTTGATATCTTGGTCGCATTGAATAATACTCTCATTGCCCTAAAAGAGTCCCTACATAAAGGCATTATTTATAAATACCCTTTACATCTGGGGCAGGAGTCTGCAAACTGGTAGCATACAGCATTGGGAGATCCCCACCCTTACTTCCAGCAGTTTCCTGATATTAACTCAAGGTTGTCTCTTTCTAGTAAGAGTGTGAAACCATTCATCATTGGGATCCTATCTATATTTTACCTTTACTGTAAAGCCTCCGTGTGATAACCTGTATCCAGTGTCTGCCATGCTAACCTATTTGCTGAGATCCACATCATTATGATAGAGTTGAAGGCATATGGAATGTGACAAAGTTTATGGAATTGATGGAAGGTTGTTGCAAGCAGTGAAGAGTTTATACATTGACAGTAAAGTGTATGTTATGATATGGAATGAAGTGAGTGAGTGATTTCCGGTGAGACTGGGGCTGAGACAGGGATTTGTTATGTCACCATGGTTGTTCAATTTTAAATATTTAACTTAGCCGGTGGATATATATATATATAGCTAACGTCTCTGACGTTCTGACAGATTCAAAACTCGCGAGCGATCACCGTGTTAGGTTGCTGGGTGTACACTAGCGCCACCACTCGGCAGGATACTAAACATATTCCCAATAGCTCCAGTTCTTCTGTCGTTCTAACGATAAACATTAATTTCTTGCTCGCGCTAAACCTCAAGTTTTTCAACTATTGGTGAAGTACTTCTTTTGGTTTGGGCTTTTGCCGTGTTAGTTATTCTCAAACAATAAGGTCTTCAAGAGAAACTCTTTTTGAAAGGAGAGAAAAATTTTTACCCTTACTTTTTTTTATCTCTGGATTTTCCACGGTAGAGAGAGAGAATATGGCCGACCCTTCCCTCGGTGTATGGGAAGTGTGTGAAAGGCTTTTAGTTTTTAGTCTTTATCTTATCATTTATAAATTCTTGTTGATTTTTATAGATTTACCTCTATATTTTTATATCTCACCCGCCTTTATTAGGCCTCTTCGATTCTCTCTCCAATTGTACTTAATACCGAGATAGATTTTATATTGTTCCAACACAGAGTACTTACCTAGAACTACTTTCTTAGGAGTTACTGGTAACTCTTCCCAACTGACCAGAATTTTGTGTAGTTTACCCTATTCCCATTTTCTATGGGTGACCTCAGGCGGAGTGATACGCGCCCTGAGGACACCCGGGGTCAGAGAGCGTGCTAGTTCAGGTCGTGCTCCTCAGTAAGTTTCTGGTCGCGACGTGATTGACATCTCGCCGCGCTCTCTCTTACCCAGTGCGAACCTTTGTGTTTACCACGTGGTTCCTGTGCCCGTATCCTTACCCCTTTCCCTTGTGTCCTTGTGTCTCTTGGTGTTAGTGTTTTCATTATGGAGCATCCACGCCGTTGTCCTGGGCCTGTGGCCGGTAAGTCTTGTGGGGCTTTCCTTTCGAAACCTGAGGTTGACCCACACTCGCGTTGTTCGACATGTAGGGGCAAAGTGTGCTCCCCTGCCGCCACGTGCTCGGAGTGCGAGTCTTGGGGCGAGATTCAGTGGGTCCTTTATGGGACTAAGAAGAAGAAGCTACCGCGTCCTCTGCTTTGGTGTCCCCAGATGCCTCGTCGGAACGTGGTTCCCTTCCATCTTCCCCTACCCAGAGTAGGGGTCGAGGTATGTCCGTTGCGGGGAAGCGGCCCATTGTCCTTCCCCAAGAGTCTGAATTACCTGTGGGGGAAGCTTCTGATGTGTTACAGGCATGTGTGGGGCCTGAGAGAAGTGCGGGAGTGTGTGTGGGAGACGAGGTCCTGGTGCCCGCAGGGCCCGTCTCTATAGAAGACCCGATGTGGGGGAAGTCAGGTACTACCTCTTCTCCCCCATCTTGGGTGTGTGTTTCAGGTACTTCGGCCGCCGAGGGGGATGCCGAGAAAGGCCATTCGTCAAATTTGGACCCCGCCGTTTGGGATCTCCCTAGGACACCCTTCAGACTAGAAGAGGAGTTTGACCATTGGATCACCCGGAAGAACGTTCCTCGGTCCCCCCAGCGCCCTCGGCGATGCTTCCGCCCGTCTTCATGCAGCCTGCGGAAACAGAGGTTCGTCATGGAGTAACCCCCGCAGATTGGATGCCTCAGGTGGTTCGGCTGATTCCCTCTCCTCCTCGTCATCTTTCTCGTCCGTAGATTCATCATCAGACGACGATTCCAGGTCCGCGAGGAGGAAGCGCGAGAGGTCTAGGAAGAAGAAGAAGTCCCGCTCCCATTCAAGACAGAAGGAGTCCAGGCCATCTAAGAAGAAGGCGAAGAGGAGTAAGTCTAAGGATTGGGTGAGTATCATGGTGCCCCGGAGCTAGCTGTTTAAGGTCACCACAGCCGCGGCCGCTTCCGGGTGGCTCCCTAGAGCCTCGTCCTCACCGTCTCTCCCCTCCTGCTCCTCCTACGGACAAGAACCTCACCGAGGGAGGCTTTTCCAAGCTCCCCGTGAGCCGCCTAAGTTAACGAAGGCCTCCACTGCCCCTACTCTGCGGAGGGAGGCGTTACGCTAGCCGCGGGCTCCTTGGCTGACTTCATTAAGCTCCAAGGGCGCCCTTCGGCCAGGGATATTCCCACAGATACGAGGATGCCCGCAGGGCAAGGTAATCCCATGACGTATACCTTCGCCTTTGCGGGTCCGCCCGTGACACGGGCAGGCCCATCCAACGTTGCTCCCCCTACCGTCACCGATGATACTCGTGCGGAGGGACTGGTGGAAGGAGGGGAGTGCTCGTCCGATGACATCTCCTACCGCAAAGTGTTGGCCCTCATACGACGGCACCATAGGCTGGATGAACCAATGCCCACCACTGAAGAGACCTGGCTCTCCGGAATTAGAAGGTTGGTGGAGAACCCTATACAGCAAAAGCCCTCCTTAGCTCCTGACATAAAGCTGGGTATGGAGCATATTGATAAGTTCCTGGACGGCCTGGCGGACGCCCCTAGGAGTCAAAGTGCCTCGAAGCTGCTTCCAGGACTGAGGGCACAGAAGAGGTTTTACGTGCCGGAAGGTCGTCGGGGAGGACCCCGCGCGACGGAGATAGCCATCACCTCGTTGAACCAGGGTGCCGCTGAAGACAGAGCGTCCACGGGCCCTGTGTGTTTTTCCCCTTCGGAGACCTCCATGATGGAGGTCATGGCCCAGGACCTAGTCTACGTGTCCTCCTGGTTGGACTGGTGGGCCTGCACGTTAGTTGGCTTTCAGTCCTCTCATGATTTGTCCCTACCAGAAAACCAAACCTTACAGAGAGAGCTAATTAGCTCAGGGGGCAAGGCCCTAAAATTCTTATCCTATCAATCTCTCTCCCAGGCTACCAATTGGGTCCTGAGGAAGAGAGACACTATTCTTAGTAAATTAGTAAGGAAACTCCCGGACCGGGAAGCAAGAAAATTGAGAAACTCCTCGATCTGGGACGAGGCAATCTTTCCCCTTAAGTTGGTGGACGAGACGATGGAACGGGTGAGGAAGATGAAGGACATGGGAGACCATAGACCTCCCCCAATGAGGCGCCCACCGTACAGGAGGCCCTCCGTGGACGCTCCTCACACTTCCCGTTCATCTCCAGCCCAGCCTAGAGGAGAGCCCCCTGCGGCTCCCTGGCTGCAATCAACTCAGCCCCCCCCATAGAGGTGCCACAGCACCCCAATCTAACTTTAGACCGTCCTTCGGGAACTCAGGAGATTGGAGGCGAGGCCCCCTACTCCTACAGGAGCCTCAAGTAGGGGGATGCCTCAGATACTCTTGGCAAGCATGACGGGATTACGGTGCGGATCCCTGGACGGTGACAATCCTGAGGGAAGCTTACAGACTACCCTTCTTAGCGGAACCTCCCCCGCTTATTCCAGCCCTTCAGGCGGAGTGGTTTATTTCCAAGGACCCCTTGAAACGGGCAGCTCTGCAGGAACAAGTGTCGTCCAAGATCTCCAAGGGACCGTTGGAACTAGTCGAAGAGCCCGGCCCGGGGTTCTACAGCAGGCTCTTCCTAGTGGAGAAGGCGACAGGGGGATGGAGGCCAGTAATAGACCTGTCGGACCTCAACAAGTTTGTGGCGAAAACCGAGTTCGAGATGGACACTGCCAAGACAGTGTTGGCCGCCTTGAGGGAAGGGGACTTCATGATATCCCTGGACCTCAAGGATGCCTACTTCCAAATCCCCGTCCATCCCTCCAGCAGGAAGTTTCTCAGGATAAAGTGGGATTCCCGAGTGCTACAATTCTAGACTCTTTGCTTCGGACTGTCGACGGCTCCTCAAGTGTTTACAAGAGTCTTTACGACGGTCTCTGTATGGGCTCACGAGCAGGGCATCCGTCTAATCAGGTACCTGGATGATTGGTTGCTTCTTTCAGCCTCAAAGGAAGAATTGAAGGAACAAGGCGAGAAGTTACTTCGTCTCTGCGAGGAGTTGGGTATCACGGTCAACGTAGAGAAGTCCCAGCTGATCCCCTCCACCAGGATGACCTACTTGGGGATGGTCCTGGACACCCGACTAGTGAGAGCCTTCCCCTCGTTGGAGAGAGTGGAGAACCTAGAGCGAGTTCTTCAACCCTTTCTGTTGGACCAACCCAGGAGGGCCAAGGATTGGCAGAGGTTGCTGGGCCACCTAGTGTCCTTGGAAAAGTTAGTGCCACAAGGGAGACTCAAACTTCAAGCGGTGCAGTGGAACCTGAAGGAACATTAGACCCAGGGGAGAAATCCCCACAAACTGGTTCCGGTCTCCCCAGAAACGAAGGTAGTCTTGCAGTGGTGCACGACAGGAGGAACACAGAGATGGGGATGCCCTTCGCCCCCGACCCTCCGGAAGTCCTATTGTTTACGGATGTGTCGAAGGAAGGTTGGGGCGCTCACCTACTCGACCAATCGACAAAGGGAAAATGGTCGAGCGAAGAAGCAAAGCACCACATAAACGTGCTAGAGATGATGGCTGTGCTGAGGGCGAGTCGAGAATTCGTTCATCTCCTCCGGGGGAACACAGTAGCGTTGATGTGCGACAACGCCACAGTAGTAGCCTTCGTTAAGAAGAAAGGGGGTCTAAAGTCGAAAGAACTATGCTCGTTATCGACAGAACTTCTGGAATGGACGGCAGAAGAAGGGATCGAGTTCACAGCAAGGTTCATCCCGGGAAAGAGGAACGTCCTGGTGGATGGCCTCAGCAGAGTAGGCCAAGTAATATGGTCAGAGTGGACTCTACACCCAAGGATAGCTCAGTCAGTCATACTGAAGTGGGGTTCCCTAGTAGTAGACCTTTTCGCCACACGTCTGAACGCCCAACTCCCCGTGTTCTGTTCTCCAGTCCCAGATCCGTCAGCGGCGTTCGAGGACGCCTTCCAGCACCCTTGGGACGGCCTCGATGTGTACGCTTTCCCCCCCTTCGGTATGATACGTCAAGTCCTCAACAGAGTAAGGACAACAGCCAACCTTCAGATGACTTTGGTCGCGCCTTGGTGGCCGGAGAGGGAGTGGTTCGCAGACCTAAAAGAACTGGCCCTTCTTCCTCCTTGGCCGCTCCCAGACAGGCCAGACCTTCTTCGTCAACCCCACTTCCAAAGGTTTCACGAAAACCCTCGGTCCCTCCGTCTTCACACGTGGAGGTTATCGAGCGGCTTCTGAAGAAAGATTGATTCTCATCGAGGGCCACGACGAGGATGTCGGGTTACTTAAGGCGGTCCTCTATCGCTGTCTACCAAGCGAAATGGGCAGTCTTCTCGAAATGGTGCACTTCCCGGAATATCAAACCCTTGAGGGCCTCGATCCACGACGTGGCGGACTTCCTGGTGTATCTCAGGGACGATTTGGGCTCTTCCATTCCAGCAATAAAAGGAGTGAGGGCAGCGTTAGGTCAAGTCTTCCTCTTGAAGAACATTGACTTGGGAACCTCCCGGCACATCTCGATGCTCATCAGGAGCTTTGAGCAGTCATGCCCCCTACAGGAGGTGAGGGTGCCGCAGTGGGACCTAGCCATAGTATTCAAAGTCCTGTCAGAACCTCCCTTTGAGCCCCTCAAGGACATCCTGGATAAGGAGCTCACCCTCAAAACGGTCTTCCTCTTAGCCCTGGCTTCGGCGAAGAGGGTTAGTGAGTTGCACGGATTATCGTACGAGGTTTCACACTCAAAAGGATGGCGGGAGGCCTCCTTTCGGTTCGTCCCTAACTTTGTGGCCAAAATGCAGAACCCAGCCTGTTGGGATCCTCGGTTCGAGGGCTTTTCGGTCCCAGCGATCCCTCGGTCGGACAACCCTAAAGACTTACTCTTATGCCCTGTCAGAGCAGTAAGAAAATACCTTGAAAGGACTTCCAGACTCCGACCGGAGATCAAGAGTTTATTCGTCTCGACCGGTCAGGTGAAGAAACCAGTCTCTAAGAACTCAATCTCCTTTTGGTTGCGACAGGTGATCAAGAGAGCTTACGATGTTTCGGGAATCCCTCTTCCAGGTAGGCCAAGGCCTCATGATATTAGGGGTCTAGGCACCTCCCTGGCATTTGAGAAGAACATGGCCGTGGGCCAAATTCTGAAAGCGGGTACCTGGTCCACAGTCCACTTTCACGGAACATTACCTGAAGGACTGCTCTAGGGAATCCTTGGACGGGTTCAACCTTAGCCCAGTCATATCGGCCCTGCAAAAGATTTGAAGGTCATGGCCCCAGGGAAACCGGGGGTGGTAAGCCATGAGACACGTTCATCCCTTACCTTTCCCCCTTATCATCCTTTCCCTTATCCTTAATCCCAGCGTGGGCTTGAATCAAGAGGCCCTGGCGGCCAGGATATACGTCTTCAACAAGAAATACGTCTCAGAAGTAATGGTTCAGAGGTAAGCCACTTAGACACAGTTAGTTTTTTGGGTAGTTTCCCCTATTTTCATTCAGTTTCTAGTGGAGGTCATCGGAACCTAGTTCCCCTTCGAGGTTCCCTTTTTCGCCCGATCGTGCTCCTAACCGTCAGACCCTAGTCCCTGCAGGACACTCCCTCCTCCTAAAGTTTAAGTCTCCTAAGAAAGTAGTTCTAGGTAAGTACTCTGTGTTGGAACAAATCACAAATTTTTAAGTAATTTGTATTTTTCATAACATACTTACCTAGAACTACTTTCGGGTTATGGCCCACCCATCCTTCCCCGAGGGTCCTGCAGGGTTGAGGAGAACCCTTTTTGGCTACGAAACTTACTGAGGAGCACGACCTGAACTAGCACGCTCTCTGACCCCGGGTCGCCCTAGGGCGCTTATCACTCCGCCTGAGGTCACCCATAGAAAATGGGAATAGGGTAAACTACACAAAATTCTGGTTGGTTGGGAAGAGTTACCAGTAACTCCTAAGAAAGTAGTTCTAGGTAAGTATGTTAGGAAAAATACAAATTACTTAAAAATTTGTGATTTTTTATAGATCGATGGGATGAATATTTTTAGAAAATATTTTAAGTGATTTTTTGTCTTTTAAAATTATTCTTTGAATAGTCTTCATTCTGTTTTTAAAGATGAACTAGCGTTAAGTTTATTTATGCTACGCAGTTTGCACTGTATCGTTACGATAGAGAAAGAGAATCACTGTTTCACTTTGCAGAGAGAGTTAATCGATTTTGACATTTAGTTCATTCTTCTTACAAACTGAAGTTTTTTAAATACTAATTAAAAAGAACATGTTATTTTGCAATTTCTTAGTCTTTTAGTATTTTTCTTTAGTCAAATAACCTTTTATTGACGAAGAGTGAGTGAGCCAATTCTCTCGTGACAAGAGAGAGAGAGAGAGAGAATGATTCAAATCTTTATTCTCGTCCCAAGTCTCTATACAGGGAGTTTGGGAGTGAGAAACGTTGTAATTCTCGATTCAGATATTTACTCTCGTCCCAGGTCTCTGTACGGGGAGAGAGAGAGATAAAACATAGTCCTTCGCATTCTAGTTTTTGTTCTCATCCCAAGTCACTGTATGGTGAGAGAAAGAGAGAAAACGTAGTCCTTAGCGATCTAGTTTTTTAGTCTCCTCCCAAGTCACTTCATTTTTAACTTTATATATTTCACTTTTCTTATATATATGTATATGTTTATTAATTTTTGCATGTGTGATACATTATGTACTAATGAGCTTACATTATATGACATATTTCACAATTCTAACCTTTTGATTTAAGGGAGAATTGCTTGCTACAGATAGAAATCAGCTTTATTCATGTCTAATGTGAAATTATTAAAAAATGTGAGTGTCGGTGAAAAAAGTGCAAAAAATATGTTCAGTGTTGCGGAGGGTTCGTCTGTACGTACTTGTCGTTCACCCAGTCCTAGACCTCTTTCAAGCTCCCAGCCCCTGGGAGAAGGAATGTCAAAGAGACCGAAGGGAACTATAGGTTTTATACAACGTACAGACGTTCCCTCACGAGTTGCGGTTGACGTTTCTCGTAACGTTCGCCCTTAGTTTGAGAGAGGTGAGACTAAGTTCTCCTCACCCTCCGAAGACATTAACGTCATTTTAAAATCCTGGCGTCAGGTTTCATGACATCTCAAGAGGAAATTGGTTCCTTCAGAACAAAATGTATGTCCTGGCTGCAGTCCAGAATGTCTACTTTCAACGGAGAAAGGCTCACCTGCCAAACGTTCCTTTATAACGTCTGGCTTTGTTGCCCCGGAGACCCCAGTATAGGATCTCGGTTCTTTAATTTCGTCTGGAGATTCCAGTCGTAATGTGAGTGCTGCTCCTGTTATGCTTACTGACGTTTTGGATTGAACGTTGCCTAGTCACGTTCTGATGCTCGTGTGCACGATCCTAAGTTTAATATACTGCAGAACATGCAGTCGAAACTATCGACGTTAATGCAGTCATAGTCGAGCGTCAGGCTTTACAGTCAAGCAGTAGCGTCGAGCTGCAGTCAATAGTCATGACATGACGTCGAGCTGCAGTCTCGACGTGACGTTGGACGTCAGACACTGCAGTCACTGCAGTCACGACGTGACGTTGGACATCAGACACTGCAGTCATGATGTGACGGAGTTCAGACACTGCAGTCACTAAGTGACTTCGACCTGCAGTCTCTGCAGTAACAGTCACTGCAGTCACAAAGTCGATGCAGTCACGACGTGACGTCAAACTTAAGACACCGCAGTCACGACGTGACGTTGGTGTCAGTCGATACAGTCCCGACGTGACGTCGTCCTTCAACCTCTACCTGTTCTTCATTGACAGGTTGATGATAGTTGTCAAGCTTTTCCATCGCGACTTCTTAATGGCTCTCAGCCAAATAGAGACTTAGACTTCCGGATGAAGTTTATTCTGAGGAGGAAGAGGATATTTCTCCTTTCCAGATGTACCTTTGGGTATCTTGTCTGAAGTAGAGGAACATATATCTGCCTAACAGTCTTTATATCTTAATAAGATCATGACTTTTTAAGGAAGTTTTTTCCTTCGCTTTTTGCTCCTGCTGCTCCACGCTCGCCTCCTTCTGAATTCATTTAGGGTTGGCTGCCTCAGCTCCCTCTTTTACCAATTCATGCTCTCTCGGTATTCTTAGAGAGTTTTTACGTTTGCTAAGAGAATGGTTGAAGACTATAAGAAGTCTTACTACTGTAAGTCAATCTTTGCCTTCCTTCCAACCGGTTTGAAGATCTTCTGGCAGGCTTAGAAAGGAACAGAAGCAGACCAATGGTCTGTCCTCTTATTGAAGGAAGGGTACATTGTACCTTTTGTAATGAAACCTCCTTTCGTCCAAAAGCCGATAGATCTCTCTCTCCGGATTACGAGAGGAAGCAAGGAGACAAGCTTTGCAGCTACAAGTGTCTCTCTTGTTAGAGAAGAGAATTGTGGTGAAGTTTTCTAAACCTTCAGTCTCTAAACTTTTACAACCTCCTCTTCCTAGTTCCAAAGAACTCGGGAGGTTGGAGACCAGTACTGGACGTGAGCGCGCTCAATGTGTTTATTCTGAAAACAAAGTTCTCTTTGGAAGCTTCCAAGTCTGTGCTTCCAGCAGTAATGGAAAGCGATTGGATGTCCTCACTCGATTCCAGGACGCTTTCATATACCTATCCATCCGACCTTGCAACTATATCTAAGGATCGTGTATGGGAAGGAAGTGTTCCAATTTCGAGTTCTTTGCTTCGGTCTCAGCTCTGCTCCTCTTGTGTTCACGATGCTCATGCGGAACGTGGCGAGCTTCCTGCACTTGACAGGTGTTAGAGCCTACTTTTACTTAGACGACTGGCTACTCAGTCCGTCATACTTCATTCACTGTCTGAAGGACCTCAGATGGAACTTGACCCTAGCGGAGGACTTAGGTCTCCTAGTAACTAGAAGAAGTCTCAACTGACCCCATCTCAAACTATTCTCTATTTGAGGATGGAGTTACGGAGGCTAGTTTTTTGGGCTTTTCCATCACTTTCAACACTCGAGAAAGCTTTCTTAAAGATGCATCTTTATCAAAAAGGAGCAGTTGCTCTTTAAGGATGTGGATGAGTCCACTGGGAACACTCGTCTCTGGAACAATTGGAACAATTTGTCTCCCTAGGAAGACTCAATCTTTGCCCTCTCCATTTTCACCCCAACCACCATTGGGACAGGGAGAAGAGCTTAGAAGAAGCGTCCATTCCATTTCCAGAAACGATTATGACTTGCCTGAAATGGTGGCATGTCAATCTCAGACTTCAGGAAGGTCTCTCTTTTGCCCACAAGAACACAGACTATGTGTTGTTCTCAGACGCTTCGGACGCGGGGTGGGGATCAACACTAGACACTCTAGAGTGCTCGGGCCTTTGGACCAAAGACCACGTAAAGTTTCATATCAACCATAAGGAGATTCTAGCAGTTCTTTGGCCCTGCAAAGTTTCAAAGACTGATTCGAACAAAGTGGTGCAGGTGAACGCAAACAACACCACAGCGTTAGACTGCATCGCTAAGCAAGGCTGGACCCTCTCACAGTCCCCTTACATAAATGCAAGGATCTCCTAGTTTGAACGAAGGAAAGAAACAACACCTTACTTACAAAGTTTTATTCAGGGAGTAAGGACCGTGTTGGCAATCTGCCTAAGCAGGAGAAGCCAAGTCATTCCCACGGAATGGACTCTTCATCAGGAGGTGTACGAGAAACTATGGCGGATATGGGAACATCCGTCCATAGAACTGTTCGCAACCTCAATAACGAATGGGCTTTCTTCTTACTGTTCTCCAGATCCAGAGGCAGTCCATGTCGATGCGTTCTTACTGGGATAGTCTCACCTGGAGGTGTATGCATTTTTCACTCCATTCAATATCCTTCACAAGGTTCTTCAGAAGTTCGCCTCTCACGAAGGGACCAGGTTGACGTTGGTTGCTCCCCTCTGGCCCTCAAGGGAATGGTTCACAGAGGTACATCAATGGCTGGTGGACGTTCCAAGAAGTTTACCATTGCGAATGGATCTCCTTCGTCAGCCTCACATATAAAGATTCCATCAAAGCCTCCCCGCGCTTCGTCTAACTGCCTTCAGACTATCGAAAGACTCTCTAGAGCTCGAGGGTTTTCAAAGGAGGCAGCTAGAGCAATTGCAAGGGCTAGGAGATTCTCTACCATCAGGATCTACCAGTCTAAATGGGAGGTATTTAGAGACTGGTGCAAGTCCTCCTCTGTTTCCTTATCCAATACCACTGTAGCACAGATCGCGGACTTCCTGCTTCATCTCAGAAATAACCGCATCCTTTCTGCCTTGACTATTAAAGGCTACAGAAGCATGTTAGCTGCAGTGTTTAGACACAGAAACATGAATTTGTCTAACAATAAGGATCTTCAAGACCTTCTCAAGTCTGTCGAGACTTCCAAGGAATGTCAAATTTCTACGCCAGCTTGGAATTTGGACGAGGTCCTTAAGTTTCTTTTGTCTGAAGGTTTTGAGCCTCTAAACTTAGCATCTCTCAAAGACCTTATTCTCAAAACTCTATATTTAGTGAGCCTTGCTACCACAAAGAGAGTCAGTGAAGTGCATGCCTTCAGCAAAAATATCTGCTTCTGCTCCAATAAAGCAGTATGCTCTTTACAGCTTGGTTTCTTGGCCAAAAATGAGCGACCATCTCATCCATGGCCTAAATCATTTGAGATTCCCAACCTATCGGATGTTGTTGGGAATGAAATTGAAAGAGTCTTGTGCCCTGTAAGGGCTCTAAAGTTTTATCTGAATAGAACCAAAACGTTATGAGGTAATTCAGAGGCTTTATGGTGTCGAAAAATGCCTTGCCATATTTTGTTAGACTTTTAATTAGAGAAGCCCACACTCACTTAAGTGAGAATGACCTGAAGTTACTTAAAGTTAAAACTCATGAAGTCAGAGCAGTGGCAACGTTAGTGGCTTTTTAACAAAATAGATCCCTTAGAAGTGTTATGGTCGCAACCTTTTGGAGGAGTAAATCTGTGTTCGCTTCACATCATTAAAGAATGTCCAGACTCTTTATGAGGACTGCTACACGTTGGGACCATGCGTAGCAGCAAGTGCAGTAGTGGGTGAAGGTTCTACCATTACATTCCCTTAATCCCAATAACCTTTTGTCTTCTCTGGAAACTTTTAATTTTTTGGTTGTATGTGGAGACTGAGATAGTCTTCCGCAATCTTTTGATTTGGCGGTTGGTCAAACTTGTTTCTTGAGAGCGCCCAGATAAAGGATATTGTTGAGGTCCTGTTATAGAGGTGTTCACCCCATATATAACAGCACCTAAAGGTCTTTCAGCCCCCTGAGTGGATCGCTGGGCTTCTTAAGGATAGCGGACTAATGAGGCAGAGTATCATAAAAGTCAGCTTCCTTATCAGGTACTAATACTTAAGTTGTTTTTATTTGTCAAAACTCTTGAGCTTATATTCCTACAATGTTTAATACTGGTCTCTACCCTCCACCAAGGGTGTGAATCAGCTATATATATATCCACCGGCTAAGTTAAATATTTAAAAATGATATTTTCAGTTTAAAATAAATTTTTGAATATACTTACCCGGTGGATATATATAATTATATTCCTTCCCTTCCGCCCCTCTAGAGGCCCTACGGGCTGAGAAGAACTGGAGCTATTGGGAATATGTTTAGTATCCTGCCGAGTGTTGGCGCTAGTGTACACCCAGCAACCTAACACGGTGATCGCTCGCGAGTTTTGAATCTGTCGTAACGTCAGAGACGTTAGCTATATATATATATCCACCGGGTAAGTATATTCAAAAATTTATTTTAAATTGAAAATATCATTTTGCTTGTTTATGGACTTTTAGAGAGGTGATGGCTTGAGTGCTTGGTCGAGGATTGAAACTGATAAATGAGAGTGATCTTAAGTGGGAGGTGAATCAGTTGTTGTCTGCGGATGATATTGTATTGATTGCAGACTTGGAGGAGAACCTGTGTTAATTAGTGACAGAGTTTGGAAGGGCGTGAAAGAAGGAAATTGCTATTCAATGTGGCTAAGAGTAAGGGTTGGAGATGCACGAGAAGAGAAGGTGGTGCTAGATTGAATGTCATGTTGAATGGAGGGTTTCTTGAGGAAGTAGACCAGTTTACTGTAGATACTTGGATTCTATTGTTGCTGCAAATGGTGGAGTGGAAGCAGATGTACGTCAGAGTGAATGAAGGATGCAAAGTGTTGGGGGACAGTGAAGGCAGTGGTAAAGAACAGAGGGTTAGGGATAAATGTAGAGAGTTCTGTTTTAATAAAGTGATTTTACCAACTGTAATGTATAGATTGGTGTTGTGGGGAATGAAAGTGAGGGAGAGACAGAAATTGAATGTGTTCGAGATGAATTGTCTGAGGACTATGGTTGGTGTATCTTGATTGGATAGGGTAAGGAAGAAAGTAGTGAGGTTGAGAATGGGTGTGAGAAACGAGTTAGCAGCTAGAGTGGATATGAATGTGTTAAGGTGATTTGGCCTTTTAGAGAGGATGGAAAATGGTTGTCTGCTGAAGAAGGTGATGATTATAAGAGTTAAAGGGAGAAGTGTAAGAGGAAGGCATAGGTTTTGGTAGATGGATGGAATGAATAAAGCCCTAGCTGACAGCCAGATAGATGTGAGGGAGGAAAAAGCGCAACCTAGGAATCGAAGTGAATAGTGAGCGCGATTCCGACGCAGTTCTGATAGGCTCTGCTGCTAACTCGAGTCACCTTGCTAACCAGTGAGGTTGTGACAGTAGGAAAGAGTTGGGAAATGAAGCTTCATTTGTGGTGGAATACAGGGGTTGGATGGCCTGGGACACCCTAGCAGTACCAACCAAACTCAGCTGTCCTTCGTCAGACAAGGAATGATAAGAAAAATCCCATTTTTTTTTTTTTTTTTATGGTAACTACCTCCCAATATACTGGGAAGTGCCATGATAAAGAGGGTTAATCCTCTCTCTAATCCCAAAACACAAAAAAAAATATTGTTTCTTCCTTAGTGAATTCGCTACTTCCATGCAGACTTACTGTATAGTCGGACTTTTCACATTAAGGGACTCGACTAAAGCTAGGTCTAGCCTCGTCGGCAAGACTCGTCTTGGCAAAAAGACAGGTCGCATACAGTGGCATGTCTACGACTACGGAGATTCCATTACGAACTTCCTTTACGACTAGATACTCCGTGGTTAGAGTCGAGTGAAGTATATTTGTTTCCCCTTCTCAAGAGAGCTATTCTTGTCATGCACTCATAAATTGCCAACTAAGGAAATCACACTGGCTTAGGCAACGGAGGACCTTTGTTCATCCATCGAGCATCTCCTCTAATCGTTGCGCTCCATAGAGTTTGAGCAAATTACCCATTGGGTGTAATACAGCCGTCTATGGGACCAGTAGCTCTAAATAGCAGATCTTCCCCTGATCCGGAAGATGGGTCTTTCCCAGTGTGACACTCGACCGAAAGAGAGACTTACCCTATAGGTCTCTTGCTTATGACGAGAATCCAAGTTACATCCTATTTTGTTCTGGGATGCTTAAGCCCTCCAACAGGGAACCTGCCACTGGGGAATCAAGGCTATAACAGGTAATTACTCTAGGATATACCTCAAGGAAGCTGGTTACCTAGCCCCAAGGGTATAGCACACTGGGTCAGACACTCATCTTTGTTTTTTCTTTTTCTCGCCTTTGATTATTTTGAGGCTACATCTCAGGAAAACAATGGAGTTTGCTCCCTAGGTTCAGCACGCCTCGCTAACCTTAGGAAGGTCAAGGAGTTTGTAAGGATCTCATTCATGACGGGTACTCGTGTCCTATACGAGTCATATAATCCCTCTTCTCCTCCTCATAGAGATGACCCAGAACTCTGTACGTTTTAGGGCAGAATCTGTCCATAATATTTTAAAGCACAAACCTTGATATTGATAGGATGAAAATGTGTCTGTTCTTCACCTCACCCTACCTATAAGAAGTGATCCACAGAAGACCTGATACCTGTTGTCTATCACTCCTGTGGGCCATAGCGTCCTTGAGCAGCTCATTTGTGACAAATCGTGTCATTGGTAGTGTGGGTCATCACCTCTCCCTACCCACAAGACGTGACCCACAGAACACCTGTGGTGGTGGCACAATAAGTGGTTTAACATACCTCGGGCTCCTTGTTGGACAAGTAGCAGAAAGTTGAAGGTATTGGCAACCCAGGGTAAGACTGGAATGAATGAAAGTATGCCTGGCTCTTTTACTTTCATCATCTTCCCTTCCTCTGATGAACAGCACCATGGGTACCTTTGTAAAGCTGGCTTCAACCTCTTCAGACAATAACCACTTCCCTAGTGTAACCAAGTATGTTTGCCATATACTCGTACACATCCCCAAATGCCTCCTGTAAGGTAGTCCTTGGGAAATGTCTTTTCATTTGAAGGGCTCCTATTTTAACATGAGCATCTTACCCAGACGTTCAATTGATATCACACACCACTACTTTGGCTGGTCAGGCCGCTATCATACTCGCTGGTATTGGTATGCAAGGTGCAAGGTTTCCCTTTATTACGGTCTAATACTATACTAGGGAAACCCGGGAGAATGACTAAGCCAGTAGTTAGACTTGCCACCCTCCTAAGAACGAGTCATCCAATTAAATAGTGGAAGGTTTGTTAATTCGGGAACAAATGACAAATTTGGAGATATTTGTATTTTTCCCTGATACAAACCTGTTATTGGTCCGCCATCACCTGTCCCCCAGCAAGCAAAAAGTGACGTGGTTCATTGAACCGTGAGTATAATATAGGTGGCTAGGTAGCCCCCAGTCACCCCCCTACCTACCCACTGTAGTGGTTAGGTAGGGTTGCCACGTCGCACTTAAAATCTAATGGCTGCCTTCCAACCACCACGAAGTAGTATCCAATTAAATAGCTACAGGTTTGTATTGATTACGGAAAAGTACAAATTATCTCCAAATTTTGTCATTTTAACCTTAGAAAACTTAACTTTTTGGTTGCAATATATCAGTGTAAGTGGATAGCAGTGGGGGGAGGAAGGGAGGAGTTATTGCTGACGTGGAGGGGATTCCCTTTCCTTAAAAAGGTCTGATATTTAAGGCTTGGGGTTTTTCCCTTTTTCTGTCGCTTTATGGGAGGGTATCCTTCTATTAAAAACTGATCAATTGTTCGATGCTTTTGCCTTTTTTTGCAGAATCTCATAGTAATGAGACATTGCCATTGAAAAGATTTTTAGCCCTATTGGTTACGACGGTATTAGTACATGTTTTTCAACAAAAGCTTGTACTACCCCTCACTTAGCTTAGATTTCTAGTGCCTGTTAAAAAATAAATGCCTCTTGAATGCTATGACCTCATAACTATTTATAAAATTAGTTACCAAATTTTCCTCTTCCTCAATTACCTGAGGCATTTGCTTCATCAAAATAGTCGCTCCTTTCAGCAATATTAGCTCCCTTTATTATTTCCTGGAGAAAGCGTATGATAGAGTTGATAGGGAAGCAATGTGGAATGTGATGAGGTTATATGGAGTTGGTGGAAGGTTGTTGCAAGCAGTGAAAAGTTTCTACAAAGGTAGTAAAGCATGTGTTAGGATAGGAAATGAAGTGAGTGACTGGTTTCCGGTGAGAGTGGGGCTGACACAGGGATGTGTGATGTCGCCGTGGTTGTTTAACTTGTATGTTGATGGAGTGGTGAGAGAGGTGAATGCTTGAGTGCTTGGACGAGGATTAAAACTGGTAGACGAGAATGACCATGAATGGGAGGTAAATCAGTTGTTGTTTGCGGATGATACTGTACTGGTTGCAGACACAGAAGAGAAGCTTGGACGATTAATGACAGAATTTGGAAGTGTGTGTGAGAGAAGGAAGTTGAGAGTTAATGTGGGTAAGAGTAAGGTTATGAGATGTACGAGAAGGGAAGGTGGTGCAAGGTTGAATGTCATGTTGAATAGAGAGTTACTTGAGGAGGTGGATCAGTTTAAGTACTTGGGGTCTGTTGTTGCAGCAAATGGTGGAGTGGAAGCAGATGTACGTCAGAGAGTGAATGAAGGTTGCAAAGTGTTGGGGGCAGTTAAGGGAGTAGTAAAAAATAGAGGGTTGGGCATGAATGTAAAGAGAGTTCTATATGAGAAAGTGATTATACCGACTGTGATGTATGGATCGGAGTTGTGGGGAATGAAAGTGATGGAGAGACAGAAATTGAATGTGTTTGAGATGAAGTGTCTAAGGAGTATGGCTGGTGTATCTCGAGTAGATAGGGTTAGGAACGAAATGGTGAGAGTGAGAACGGGTGTAAGAAATGAGTTAGCAGCTAGAGTGGATATGAATGTGTTGAGGTGGTTTGGCCATGTTGAGAGAATGGAAAATGGATGTCTGCTAAAGAAGGTGATGAATGCAAGAGTTGATGGGAGAAGTACTAGAGGAAGGCCAAGGATTGGGCGGATGGATGGAGTGAAGGAAGCTCTGGGTGATAGGAGGATAGATGTGAGCGAGGCAAGAGAGCATGCTAGAAATAGGAATGAATGGCGAGCGATTGTGACGCAGTTCCGGTAGGCCCTGCTGCTGCCTCCGATGCCTTAGATGACCGCGGAGGTAGCAGCAGTAGGGGATTCAGCATTATGAAGCTTCATCTGTGGTGGATAATGTGGGAGGGTGGGCTGTGACACCCTAGCAGTACCAGCTGAACTCGGTTGAGTCCCTTGTTAGGCTGGGAGGAACGTAGAGAGTAGAGGTCCCCTTTTTGTTTTTGTTTCTTCGTTGATGTCGGCTACCCCCCAAAATTGGGGGAAGTGCCATGGTATATGTATGTATTATTTCCTTATTATTTTAGAATTATCAATATTGTCGACAGCCATAGAATATTCGAGAGCAAGATCCGAAACATTTTTGTGCCTGGGAATGATATCCTTTTTTTCAGTTCAATAGTTATTCACAGTTTCCCTTTTTTACTTGACCATTTTCACTTATTTTTCTTTGGACCAATGTGCAAGTGCTAATGAATTAAAATAAAAAAGGATGCATAACAAATATATAGCACAGTGTAAGATGAAAAATGAGGTAGAGCCTATGTTTACGTTCATCTGAAACAATGTCCAATGCGTAACTAATGGCGTTCAGCTTGACGGGCTTTTCCTTGCACTGGTCAAGTACCGAATATCTGTTTGACAATGAGGCACGTTTCACTCAGACCTTTTTGTTCGAAAACTGATTTGTTCGAGCTTCGAGACTTTCGAATACCGAGGTTCTACTGTATTAAATTATAGCTTGACACTAAAATCACAAATTTGTTGTAATTTGTATTTTTCCTAACATACTTACCGAGAAACACTTAATTAGGAGTTACCTGGAACCTCCTCTCTAACGACCAGAGTTTTGTGTAGTTTACCCTACTCCTCTTCTGTAATGGTAGACCTACCGGAAGGATACGTGCCCTGAGGGCAACCCCGCGGTAGGCCACCTGTGATCTCCAGTAAGTTTTATGAAAGTAACAATACTAAAGATCAGTGAGGCACTCGGGGGAAGGAAGGGAGGGCCATAACCCGAAAGTGTTTCTCGGTAAGTATGTTAGGAAAAATACAAATTACTAAAAATTTGTGATTTGTTCCGACACAGAGACTTACCTCGAAACACTTTCTTAGGAGACTTACACTTTAGGAGGTGGGAGTGCCTCCCTGACTAAAGACCCAAACAACTGGAAAGTAGGATAAACTACACAAACAGCTCATACTAGGGTGAAAAGTGCTTACCCTACATAATTCCTTGATGATATGCTTGATGAATGGAAAAACCATCTAAGGACTTCCTCGTACATTCCTTGAGGTAGTGAGAAGTGAATGTCGATTGGATAGATCAAGTGCCTGTCTAAGAATCTGATCTACCGACATGTTCTTTCAAAATCAAGAGAGATACTTATACCTCTATCGTCATGTGCCCTGGGCTTTCCTGGAACTGAAAGTCCTGCACTAGAATAAGTTTGAATGATGACTTGCCTGAGCCAAAAGGAAATGGTGTCCGGAAATTACTTTTCCGTCGTACCCGAGGAGACAAGATTCTTTATTCCTGGGTGATTCGCCGTCCTCTTTAGATATTTCCTTATAACTCTGTCAGGACACAAATTCAAGTCCTCTTGATTACCTGATTTTGGAATTGCTGGAATAGAGAAACCCTCGAACCTAGGATCCCCAACGGATGGGTTTTGGTTCTGTCGACAATCGAGGGGGAAACTTCGAGGAGATATCTCTCCAACCCCTTGAGTGTTCTACCACATAGGACAACCCATGAATTTCTCCTACTCTCTTCGCTGTCGCTAAATCTAACAAGAAGACCGCCTTAAGTGTAAGATTCCTGGCCACTATATCCTTCAACGGATCGAAGGGAGGCTTACTAAGCATATCTAGAACTCTAGCCAGGTCCCATTGCGGAACCCTAGGAGACGAGGGAGGACAGGACTGTTCAAAGCTCTTTATGAGCATCGAGACGTGTCTAGAATAACCTAGATCTATTCCTTCCAAGAGATAAACTTTCCAAGGGCGGCTCTTACCCCTTTTACTGCTGGAATCGACCTGCCCAACTCATCCCTGAGGTGAACGAGAAAGTCTGCGATGTCGGGTACCAATGCTTCTAAAGTCTTTACTTCTTTGAAGCACACCATTTAGTAAAACCTGCCCATTTTCCTTGGTAGACTGCTGTAGAGGACTGACTCAAGTAAAGTGACATTCGATCACCTATCACCTGTCTTGATTGAATACCCTTGTCTTTTCAGGAGGCGCTGGATAACCTCCAGTCGTGAAGACGAAGGGATTGAGGATTCTCGTTGAACCTCAGAAAGTGTGGGCGCCTCAGGAGGTCTGGTCTATCTCGAAGAGGCCACGGAGGGGGAATAGCCAGACCTTAAGATCTGTGAACCACTCTCTCTCTGGCCACCAAGGCACTACCAAAGTCAACTTTAGGTTATTGGCTGTCCTTACCCTGTTGAGAATCTGCCTGATCAGAGCAAAAAGAAGAAAGACGTACACGTCCAGATCGTCCCCGCTTAAGCTAAAAGTCAACCTCCAATGCCGCCTTTGGGTCTGGGACAGAAGAACAGAAAACGGGAAGTTGCGCGTTCAGTCTCGACGCGAAGAGATCCAATACCGGAGAACCCCCCATTCGGATGATGACTCTTGCTACTTCGGGGTGAAGAGACCATCTGTCCCTACTACTTGGCCTACCCTACTGAGGCCGTCAACTAGAACGTTTTCCCTTTCCCAGAATGAATCTCGCCGACAGTCTGGCTTGTTCCTTTTCTGCCCATTACAGGACTTGCAAGGCGAGAACGCACATCTCCTTCGACTTCAATCCTCCTTCCTTCTTTATGTACTCCACTACTGTGGCAGTGTCCGACATTAATGCTACTGAGTTTCCTTTTAGAAATGGACCGAAGTATAGACAGGCTTCCTGAACAGCCCTTATCCCCAGAACATTGATGTGGAGACACTTTTTTGTTTCCGTCCATCTGCCTCTTGCTGCTTTTCCTAGAGGATGGGTTTCCCACTCTTCTTTTGATACGTCTGTGAAGAGCAGAAAATCTGGAGGTCCAGGGAACAGTGGCATCCCTTTCAGAGTTTTTGCTCGATCTTGCACCATTCCAGGGATTGTTTGTTCTCCGGTAGAACTGGAACAATCTCGTTTGGGGAACTTCTCTGATCCCATCGATCTTTCAAGTTCCACTGGATGCTCCTGATCTTCTGTCTTCCTTGGGGTATCATCTTCTCAATTCTTTGCTCTTCTGGGTTGACCTGCCAGGAAGGGACAGAGGACTGGGTCTAGATTGGTCATCCTGTCTACTGATGGAAATGCCTTGACTAATAAGGAATCCAGGACTATCCCCAAATATGCCATCTTGTTGGTTTGGGACAGATGAGACTTGTCCAGATTGATGGTGATGTCCAGAGTTTTGCAAAGATGAAGAAGTTCCACGCCTTGTTGCTTCAAGACTTCCCTTGAGGAAGAAAAGGAGTAACCAGTCGTCCATGTACCGAATTAGGCGGATCCCCCGTTCGTGAGGCCAAACGGAGACCGTCCTAAAAATTCTCGTGAGTACCTGGGGGGCTGTGGACAGGCCTTAGCATAGGGCTCTGAACTGCAAAATCTGGGCACCCCACTTCACCCGGAGATACTTCCTGCTCGCTGGATGAATGGTATTTGGAAAATAGGCATCCTTGAGGTCTATGGATATCATGAAATCTCCTTCCCTCAAGGACGCCATGATCGTTCTTGGGGTGTCCATCTTAAATTGCGTTTTCCAAATGAATTTGTTGAGGGCTGACAGGTCTATCACTGGTCTCCAACCTCCCGTTGCTTTCTCTACCAGGAAGAGTCGACTGTAGAACTCTCCGGACCCGGAAGATGAACAGTCTCCATTGCTCCGTTCTCCAACCTTGTGGAGACTTCTTCCCCCAAGGTTGCTCTCTTCACGGGGTTTTGGGGGCCAGCCTTGCTTGCTGGAGCCAAGGGAGGTGGAACTTCTAGAAAAGGGAGCCTGTAACCCTCTTTCAAAACAGTTACCGTCCACGGTTCAGCCCCGTGGAGTTTCCAAGCTAGCCAAAATTGTCTGAGGTATCCCCCTACCTGAGGCTTGGGCAGGGGAGGGGAGCTTCCCACAACCTTCTACGGGAGGAACGTCCTGAATGGCCTCTCCTGGCCGAAGAGAAGGAATTCCTATTGGAGGAAGAGGCTGAATTGGTTCCCCTTCGGGAGGGATACGCTGACTGAGCCCACTGTGATGTCGAAGGTACTCTCCTCACTTGAGTTGGGGAAGACCGAGAACTAGCGGGACCCTCGGATACAGGCCTTCCAAATACCGGTCTCCTCGCCGATTGAACCTTCAGCAAGATGGTATCTTTCTTCTTCTTGATGGGAAAAGACCTTCGTCGCAAACCATAATATTCCGGAGGGCCCTCGCTTCCCTGCCCAGGATTCTCCTGGAAAGTTTCTTCAGGACCGAGTCTCTTCTTCCCAAGACCCAGTTCGCAGACAATGCCAAGGCCTGGAACGTGAGAAACTGAAGAGCACGGCCGCCCGATCCGACCAATTCCTTTATGGCTTCTCTCTTGGTAGGATCCAAAGAGTCCGTAGGGATCTGGGTACCTACTAAAGTAGTAGCCCCCCCGTCCCACCATGAGGCGACCTTCACGAGATCCTTGGACATCTCCTCCATCATGATGGACTCGGATGTGAAAAGAACAAGGGGGGCGCCGCAGACACCCTGCCTTCCAGGGCACCTTGTCCTAACACTTCTAGGACGTCCTCTAGCTCGCTAGCCCCAAGTGGAAGTCCTTCTAAAGCATAATACTTGCTTTGTGATTTCAGGCCCTGTAGCAGTTTGGCCGAACTGTGACCTTTGGAGGTGTCCCTATTGCGGGTGAACACCTTATCAATATGGGTACGCCCCAACTTTACGTCCCTCGCCTCGGGACGGGCTCCTCCATAGTTTTATTAAGGCCAGAACGCCAGTCAACTACTTCTTGAGGTAGTGGCTCCTCAATTTTGTGACTCCTTATTAAGGAGATCACCCTCCCATAAGCGAAGTCCTCCAGCGCTCCAAGATTCGCGTCCGCATCCACGTCCTCCGTCCGGCGATGGGATGTAGATTCATCACGAGCACCTCCTCTCTGATGGGACCTGCGGCTAAGACCTTCTGGAGAGACGGGCACCTCTGTCACTTACCGAGCCTTTGATATAGGGACGGGCTCCTCCGTGGAGGCGTGCCACGGAGGGATCCGTGCACTTGTAGAGTCAACACGGGCACCTCCGCTCTGACGAGTCTCGCGGTTAAGCCTTTCAGGAGAGACGGGTGCCTCCGTCATTTCAAGCGTTCGACAAGGGGATGGGCTCCTCCGTGAAGGTGTTCGACGGAGGGATCCGTGCACGACGATAACCTCCATGGGCTGACTCGTCGAAGCCGCCCCCCGGAGAGCCTCACCACAGAGCTTGTGACTGTAGTCAGGTCTTTGAGCTTACACTGGACGGGAATTGCCGTGGTGGCCAGGACCTCCGTCCTATAAGCGGAGTCCTCTGTTAGGACGGGCATAGCCATGGTGGCGAGGGCCTCCGTCCTAAAGGCGGGGTCCTCCGTTAGGACGGGCATTGCTGTGCTGGCGAGGGCCTCTGTCCTAAAGGCGGAGTCCTCCGCTAGGACGGGCCTTGCCATGGCGCGAGGGCCTCCGTCCTATAAGCGAAGTCCTTCGTTGGCACGCCCTCATTGTCGTAGACCAGGTCCTCCGTCCGGGGTTGATGAGCTGTACCGACGGGCGCCTCCGCACTAGGTTGTGGACTGAGGATGGACACTGCCGTGGAGGCGAGAGCCTCCGTTGTTTCTTTTCGAGGGTGACGAGGCTTCCGTGGGCTTGCCCGACGGAGGAAGCCGTCCCTGTCGGTCGCTCGCTGAGCTGACTCTACGAGGCTGCCCGTCCGAAACGGCGACTCCCCACACTGGTCGGGTAGAGTCGTCTATTTCGCGGCCTTACGCCTATCCGACGGGGACCTTGGGTCCTTCCGAGGATCAATCTGTGGCTGGCAGAGGCCCTTCTAGGAGGACTGTCACTGTTATGCCATAGCTGCTCCTCCTGAGTCTTGCCCGACGGCGGAAGCCGTCCCTGTCGATCGCTCGCATGAGC
>NC_090732.1:141263332-141363332 GCF_036898095.1 Palaemon carinicauda | reverse complement strand
TGCATATTTCTTATCAGTGTGATAATCAATTGTATACTCATTTCTGTTTTCCTTTCCTTACAGGAGGAACACCAGATGATGTATCGCAGTCCTCTGCAGGATTAAGAGTGAGTATTTTCACGGTCATAATACATGCAGGCTTCATGCCCCCCCCCCCCCCATATTATTTCCGAATCCCTATATTATTGAGACCCTCAGGCCTGTAAGTAGGCCGACGAGGATTTAGAGAATCCCAAGTCGATAGAGTCTAGGGATGCGGCTCATAACAATTTACGCAATTGGGCGAGAGGTTTTAAAATCTCTCCGGGACCATACCTACCTAATATTATGGCTCCTCAAAGTGAGACATCTTGTCCTTTATCCCTCCTTTCTCCACTCTAGTTCGAGAGGAGGAGGTGGGGATAGGGCCCTTGCTGCCATTGCAAACACACGATGGTAGTCTTCAACTGTCGAACTACGATTGGTTTGGTTTCAGGTGTCAGTTCAGTTACGAACTCGCGAAAAATCGGAAACTCTACGGGAATTGGACCGAAGATTTCAGTTATTCGCTGTTGTAACTGGCAATTTGGTGATTCTTTCACTAAATCGTTAGTGATAAGATAAGGATGACGGCAGTCATTGAATCACTGTCACATCTGGTGTGCCTTCAGACGGCGGACTGCCGACAGCCTGAGGGGTCGCCGACGATTCGGCGGGCTGCCAACTATGCGTGTGACCCCCCTTTGAATAAGTGTTACCAAGGTAACACCAAATCTGTTCAGAATCTTAGGTGCGAAATTATACAGATAACACTAGTGCCGTGTGTACATAGTACACAGTGTTGATAGACTATATCAGGTACAGAAATTATAAAGAGAAGTTTTATTAAAAAGCTTTTCTTCAGTCTGCGAGTGGCACTCATCATTTCTTCCCTTTTCAAAAAAGGGAAAATAATTTCTGTATATGTCTCATGTATAATTCCCTTATCATCCTACATTCATTTAGTCATTTATTAGATATAAATTTCTATTAAAATGCAGTTGCGTCCTAATTCGCCCGACAATTGCATGTTTAAGATGCCAGAGTTCCTTGACTTACTCATGTAAGTATTATTCATATCATTGTATGCTTACAAACAACGGATATATGGACACTGATATTGATTCGGCAATATATACAAACCTTGAGACCGTTTGTATTTTCAGTGTATACATATGTTTGTTCATACAATATATGCTAACCTTGAGGCCCTTTTTCTACCGTCTAGAATGACTCTTCCCTGCAGGGGGCAGGAAGCACTAACATTGTTATAATTAGTGATTAATGATGGATAACGGTAACGTCATTTGTCTCAATTGGTCATATTGGCCGTAGAAATATTGTCCCAAGGTTAAGGCACTGATGAAAATCCATAGATACATTAATTTTATGGTATGCTTCCATCAGGACGACATAGCTTGAGCCCATAAAACGGATTTTGAGAGAAGCAAAAAATCTATTTTTGGGTGAGATGGCCATGTCGTCCTGATGGACCCACCCTTCTTTTCTAAAGAAAGCTCTTCACAGTTTCCCGCCCGAACTACTGTATCTGTAGCACCATGCTCAATGCTACACGGAATGTCAGCCATATTGAATATGGCGTTGTTGTGATACTCAATAGTAGTAGGGCAACTAGGGTAACCTTGATGCGGCTCCCCTTCCAATTCTGCCACATTTACCCCTCGAAGAGTAAAGGCTATTCGGGGTGCAGATTGCCATGTGGCGTGTCAAGAATACATCCCGTTACTATGCGATATCCTTGAGAGTCAATTTAAGGATACTCGCGCTAGCAGTTAGAATTCTGGGACCTGAAGGTAAAATTCTCTGGGAATATCACTGTAGTACATATATCCCTTAGGAAGCTACTTTAGGATACTTCAATCAGGACGACATGGCCATCTCACCCAAAAATAGATTTCTCGCTTCTCTCAAAATCCGTTATTTAGTCCGTAGAACAACGTTCCCGTTATTTAGCTTTAATGAATTATAGCTATTTAGGAAAAATTATACTAGTGAAGATAAGATTATGCACGAATATTTCCTTTTCTATGGAATGTTTCGTTCGTATACGATAGAGTCTTGGTGATGTAGCGTAGCTGAGATCTCGACTTGCGCTAGGCTAGCCTTATGTGTTTTAGTATACTTTCGTACATTATCCCTGTATACCCTCTTGTATCGTTTTATCAATTCAGTAGGAGATAGTATATCTCCTACAGTTACTTATATAATTCGATACTCGTCTTTTTTCGAGATTTAAGGGTAAACCCTACCTTCCCTCTGAGTGTCGTCATTAAGCGACAACCCTATCTTGGTCTTACCATAGAGTAAAGTACTCCGGCTTGACTAGGCTAGTGTTTTTCTGTCTTCCCTCTTTGCTGGTGAGTATCCCGGCTTTGAATTATGACAGTAACTCAGAGTATTCAGTCTTGATGTTGGCAACTCTACTGAAGGGGGAATAGTCACTCCCCTGCCAGTTTACAGTTGCAGACATAGGAAGCCTGGCTTCCCTAGTCCACAACCGAAAGTGGTAGTACAATTGACGCCACCTTCTCCCTTGTGGTCTAGAAGACATGTCTTTATCCAGCAAGATCTTGGGCTGAGGAATCGATAATCTCCTGCCGCCCAAGACGGCGCCGGTATAGAAGCTATGTTTCTGAGTTGTGACCGGAGGTGGGAAGCAGACGTGCCTCCTTCTTCCGACACAAAATATAAGACCCTTTCCCCTCCCCTATCTGTCCTTTAGTGATGGCCTAGCCGTTGCAACATCTTTAGCCGGTATGATACAATCTCCCCGCTTGCCGAGTGAATGCGATGCCGACCGGGCTCGCGATGCCGACCGGGCTCCTACAAAGGCGGCTTGATTGCCGCTTCGACCTTCCCCCTAACGGACGCAAGGCTCCGGGAAAGGTTGTGCCAGCCATGACGGCTGCCAGTGGGAGACCCTTATGACCTTGAGTGTTCTTCAGTCCTCTCTTGGACTGCCATCCACAAACCCTGGAACCGGCAAAGCAGCCGGCAACAGATTCTGTGGCTGGATGGAAGCTAGAATGATTACATTCCCCCCTTCCATTTGAATCCTCATTCTGGAAGAAGGCAGTAGGAACAGAAGTCCCTACAACCCTAGTTATTGTACTAAACTATAATAATACGGTAGCCCTTCTCTCCATGCTTTCTCTCTGTCTGTTGGCTAGTGCCGTCAGGTACTAGCCTAGCCGGCAGCAGACCGGCAGAACTACAGTATAGATTATACAGTAGCCAGTATTTCTGCAGTATAGCACATACTGCATTTAGAAAACTATAGTATATAATATGTAGTAGTATATATTTCCAACATATTCTGTGTCCTTTCACAGTCTATTGTTGAGACCACTTATAATTTTGAAATGAAGTATTCCTTCAATATTCTGATGAGCCATAGGTCATCAGAACTTAATATTCTTATCCTACAATATTAATATTCCCTTACGGAAGGGTTAACGCTAGTATACACTAACTTTAACTCTAGAGATTAGAGCTCTTCCACCCTAGTTTTTCCCTGATAAGGAAATCCTAAATATTAATATTGAGGGAGGTCACAGCAATTGCCTGGACAGGAGACACAGATATGTCTCTTTCCTATTTTCTTTCTAGCTTACTATCCTAAGCTATAATGATAATAGTAGTGATAATTGTCTGCATGAATATATTTATCAGTGTGATAAATTACCCCCATACTTATTTCACATTTTACTTTCTTTACAGGAGGAGACCAAGGTGAAGTGTGAGGTGATGTACTGGTCACACCATGCGCAGGTCTCATGCCGCCTGCTCCATTGCAACTGAAACCTTGAGATATTGGGATCCCAAGGATTGCAACGTCTGCTCGGCCTTGATGACCGAGGGTTTCGGTTATCCCAAGTCGACGGAGTCGAGGGATGCTGCGAGGGAAAAGCTTCGGATGTAGGTACGAGGGTTCCAGAAGAACTCTGCGGGACCAAGCGAACTGATGAGAAGCATGCTGTTCCCGAAGGCAACAGCTGATGCCGTCGTACCTCAGGCACGACCCGGGCCTCCTTGTGTACAACTTGCAATTGAGGCCGACATCAACGAAGCTCTGAAAGGCATGGACATCCATCAGGAGAGGATGTCTGAAGTGTCCTCAGACACCGAAAAGGATCTACTTCAAGAAGATCCTGACGAAGAGGTGGCCAACCACCTGGAGATGACGAAGAACTCGAGTCGACAGAAGCAGAGGACCCTCTTCTGTCTGTGTCGGCATTCCAGCCTGTGCCGTCAACTTCTTCGGCTCCAACCCCTTCACTAGACCCACTAGGCCAAGTGGTTGTGGCCCAGATATCACAACTAGTGGACTCTCTACGTAGGGAAAACGTAGATATGCGGGAAGAATTTTGTGAAGCGACCCGCATAGTCACATCTCGTGGGTCTTACAAGCGACCTAGAGTTTCTGACCTGCCAACATGCTCCGAAACCAATCCCTGGAGGTATGCAGAGTTCATGCCCATGATGAACAGGAAACTACATTTCGGAGAAGATGGGGGCCATCCCCCTGGACGACATCCAATTCTGACCAAACCTTGCAGCTTACCCGGAATGTTTCATCCAGCTGAAGAGTGAGCCGGCATCCAAGAAAGAGACGGAACCCAAGGAAGTCATCGTTTTCGACCACGACAATGCACAGGCTCTCTTGACGAGTAGCCTGAAGAAGGCAGGGTATACCAACTTTAGAGCGGCGTCAATGACCTCAGATGTCAGGATGCCTGAAAACTTTAAATCAATCAATCAATCAACCAACTTTAGAGTTTCTGCACTGAGCAAGAAACACCCTACTTTTCTTGCTCCTTCATCAAGAGGTTTCCCCTTCTCAACGAAAGCTCTCCATAGTGTCCTACGCTAGAAGAGTGTAGGCCATTGTCTCTGGCCTTGCCCACTGATGAGAAAGATTGGAACGAGGTCCACCTAACCTTCTCAGTCTCGAAGCTCGACGCGGACATCGCAGGACGGCAGTTCAGTGAGAACCTCCCGAAGCTGTTGGACTTTTTCCTGAGAAGAGAACAGGAGACAAAGGAGAGACTAGCCACCTCTCTTTCACTTCAGAACTGCATGGAGATGTGCGCAGGCATTGCTAGCACCCCAGACATGTACACAGTCCTGGCCAAGATACACATGGCCACTCTAATCAAGGACTTGTATGCTTTTGTGAAGGCCAGGAGGGCCTGCAGAGAGTTTGTGTTTGCCAGTGCAATGGTCAAACACGAGCCCAGGAAGCTGATCACTTCCTGTATCTGGGGCAAAGACCTCTTCCCAAAGGAAGTAGTCCAAGAGGTAGTCACAAAAGCCGCCACGGAGAATAGGAATCTTCTCCAAAAGTGGGGCATCTCTGCTAAGAGAAAATCTTCCCCTGATGCTGGTCCCCAACCTAAGAGAAAGACGAAGAAGCCAAGACTGCCATCTTGACCTGTGCAACATCCCACAGTCACCAAGACCACGGTGCCCCAAGTGGTTGCTCAACCTCTAACCACCTTCTAAGTGGTGCCTCAACAGCTGGTAACCCAGTCACCAGCCTTCAACCCAGTTTTTGAGAGGCACACCACTACCTTTCGCCCCAAAATAAGAGGATCTCGAAGGGGCTCCTCAAGAAACCCCTCAGGTAGGGGAGGACGTGGTCAGGGTGGCAAACCCTCTGGACCATCCAAGCAATGAGATGCTTCAGGTAGGAGGAAGACTCCTCCACTTTCAGGATCGTTGGACCTTCGATCCCTGGGACAACAGCCTAATCAAGAATGGACTAGGATGGAAATGGAACAGATTTCCACCTTTGTTTCCTCAGTTCTTCCAACACTCCACCCCCTTACTGGAAGAATATACCTTAGAACTCTTGAACAAAAAGGTTATAAGGAAAGCAAAGTCCATCAAATTCCAGGGAAGGCTCTTTTGTGTTCCCAAGAAGGACTCAGACAAACTCAAGAGTCATTCTAGACTTGTCTCCACTCAACAAGTTCATCGAGAACAAGTTCCGGATGCTAACCCTACAACACATAAGGACCCTGTTACCGAAAGGGGCGTACACAGTCTCAATAGACCTGGCAGATGCTTACTGGCACCTTCCAGTCAGTCGCCCCCTTTCCTCCTACCTAGGATTCAAGCTACAAAAGAAAAAGTATGTCTTCAGAGCCATGTCCTTTGGACTAAACATAGCCCCAAGGATCTTCACGAAACTTGCGGACGCAGTCGTACAACAGCTACCCTTAGAAGGCGTTCAGGTAGCTGCATACCTGGACGACTGGCTGGTGTGGGCAACATCCAAGGATGCTTGTCTGCAGGCAACCACGAAAGTGATCCAGTTCCTGGAATATCTGGGATTCAAGATCAGCTACAAGAAGTCTTGCCTCTCTCCAGCTCAAGTTTCAATGGTTGGGAATCCATTGGCACTTGCAGTCACACCGCCTCTCCATTCCACAAAAGAAGAGGAGAGAGATCACGGGTTCTGTCAAGAGACTACTGAAATCCAACAGGATCTCAAGATGCCAACGGGAAAGAGTACTGGGCTCTCTCCAGTTTGCAGCAGTAACAGACCCAGTGCTAAGAGCCCAGCTGAAAGATGCGTCAGGAATCTGGAGAAGATACGCATCAAACGCTCGAAGAGATCTACAGAGACCGACACCGACCTTACTGCGATCACTTCTGAGGCCGTGGTCGAAGGTCAAGAGCCTAGCAAGGACTGTTCCCTTACAACCACCTCAACCATCGGTAGTCATTCATACGGATGCCTCAACAGAAGGATAGGGAGGTCATTCCCATCAAAGAAAAGCTCAAGACGTTTCACATCAACATCCTAAAGGCCATGGCAGTCCTCCTGGCATTGAAGAAGCTATCCCCTCACAGATGAGCCCACATCAAGCTGGTCTTGGACAGCGAAGTGATAGTGAGATATCTAAACCGACAAGGCTCAAGATCACCCTACATCAACCACGTGAAGTTAGCCATCTTTTGCTTCGCAAGAAAGAAAAGATGGCACTTATTAGCAGTTCACCTAAAAAGGGTTCCACAATGTGACAGCGGACACTCTATTCAGGCTAAAACCAATAGAGTCAGAATGGTCCCTAGACACACTCATTCTCCTTCATCTTGGAAAAAGTCCCAGAACTGCAGATCGATCTCTTCGCAACGAGCGACAACAAGAACCTACCTCGATACGTAGCCCCATACGAGGACCCTCGGGCAGAAGCGACGGACACCGTATCCCTCAACTGGAACAACTGGACTCACATCTACCTGTTCCCGCCAACAAATCTCCTGTTGAAGGTCCTCAACAAGCTGAGATACTTCAAAGGAACAGCAGCAGTGGTGGCACCCAAGTGGCCCAAGAGCAATTAGTTCCCTCTGGTGATAGAACTGAAGTTGAGGCTGTTTCCTCTGCCGAACCCAGTTCTATCTCAACTGGTTCAGAAGTCGACTGTCTTCGCTTCATCACAGAGAACCCAAAACCTTCATCTCATGATTTTCTCGCCTTAGCGGTCAAGAAAAGATTTGGGATCTCGAAAGACAGTATAGATTTTCTACAAGAATACAAGTCTAAGTCAACCAGAAGACAATATGAATCTTCTTGGAAGAAATGGTTCGCTTTTGTTAAAGCCAAAAAACCAACCGAAATCTCGATGGATTTCTGCCTGTCCTTCTTCATCCACCTTCACAAACAAGGCTTGGCTTCCACCACGATAACTACGTGTAAGTCAGCTTTGACTAGACCTCTTCTATACGCCTTCCAGGTGAACCTGTCGAACGAAATCTTCAACAGCATTTCGAAGGAATGCACTAGACTTAAACCAGCAGCCCCTCCAAAGCCCATTTCATGGTCTCTGAACAAAGTCTTACACTATGCTTCAAACTTGAACAACGAAGATTGCTCTCTAAAGGATCTAACACAAAAAGTTATATTTTTGTTTGCTATAGCCTCAGGGGCTAGAGTTAGTGAAATAATAGCCCTATCAAGAGACGAGGGCCATATTCAGTTCACAGAAATGGGAGAACTGAATCTTTTTACCGATCCTACCTTTCTCGGCAAAAACGAGCTACCCACCAAAAGATGGGGTCCCTGGAGAATCTGCCCTCTGAAGGAAGATGTCTCTCTATGTCCAGTAGTGTCTCTAAAGGTCTATCTTCGTAGAACTTCCGACTTCAGGGGAGGACAGCTCTTCAAAGGCGAAACCTCAGGATCAAACTTATCCCTGAAACAACTGAGGGCGAAACTCACCTACTTCATTCGCAGAGCGGATCCTGATAGTACACCCGCAGGTCATGATCCGAGAAAGATTGTTTCATCGCTGAACTTTTTTCTGTATATGGACTTTGAGAGACTCCGCTCATACATTGGTTGGAAATCCTCAAGAGTCTTTTATAAACATTATGTGAAGCAAGTGCACGAGTTGAAACATTTTGTGGTGGCGGCAGGTAGTGTTGTGAAACCTGTTGTCTAACGCTGCGATGAACAGTGAACTGTTTGGGACTGTGACAGTTTGGGTGAAAAGGTGTTACACCTTGCAGTGTAATACCTTTTATTAAGGGTCACCCTGGTGCCTCTAGGACTCTTCTTTATAGGTGTAGAATCATATCAATGACATTAGAGCCATGAGTACACTTGTACGCAGTGTTAAAACTCGTCCAACATTTACAATAAAATTATCTCAATAATTCTTTCAAACGATTTTGAGTGGCTAATATATATCTTCCCTTTCAGGTGATATATATATATATATATATATATATATATATATATATATATATATATATATATATATATATATATATATATATATATATATATATATATATGTACCTTTAGAATGTTGGCTGCCTGTTAATTGATTCTAATTTAATACATTCGTTGTTCCTTTTATATTGTCTATACAAATTAAAGATAAGAATGTATTAGCGTCTTATTCGCCCCTAAGTAGACGAATAAAATTAGAGTTTTTATTTACTTATTTTCCTAAAATAAGGTGTACTTGAAGGTGCACATATGTGTGAACACAATTATTGAAAGATAATTACATTTGTTCCAACATATTTACAAACCTTGTTGCTTCTATAGTTAATGATGACATTTCCCTGCAGGGGGCAGGAAGCCCTAAGATTGTTCCAAGCTTAGTGGTTATGACGAATAACGGTACCATCATATATTTATGTGGTCTGGATGACCATATAGAAGCTGAATCAAGGTTAAGGCACTTTCAAGTAATTCTCTGGTAAGCTTCCATCAGGACGACATGGCTTGAGCCCAAAAAACAGATTTTGAACCAAAGGGAAAAATCTATTTTTGGCTGAGATGGCCATGTCATCCTGATAGATCCGCCCTCCTTTTCAAGAAAAGGAGTGTACATATGTAACAATCCCCACCCTAAACTACTCTATCTGTAGCCACCATGCTTAATTGCTACAAGGAATGGGTAGCCATATTGGACCCTGTAGTAGTACGGGAAGGGGATGCACTGGATAACTTTGATGACTGTTCCCCTTCAATTTCGCCACTCTTCCCCCTCAGAGCGAAAACTCTATTTGGGGTGAAGATTGCCATGTGCCGTATCAAGAAACACGTCCCCTGATATTATGCGATTTTTAAGGATACTCGTGCCAGGAGTTAAAATTCTGGAGACCTATGGTCAATTCTCTGGGAGTATCACTGTAGCTAAATATCCCTTAGAAAGCTGCCTAAAGGATCCTTCCATCAGGACAACATGGCCATCTCACCCAAAAATAGATTTTTCGCTTTGCTTCAAAATCAGTTTTATTTGGATTTTCAATGATACAACAAAAGCTAGTCTATAGAGTGATGGTTTTGCTATTCACCAGTTGTCTTATACAATAGATATGACAAACATTAAAATTTGTCTGTATTTTGGGTCGTGTTATAACGGGAAATATACGGTGTTTACACCCATCCCGGTTGTAATTTTAACCTTTTTTCAAGTTATTAGAACTTTAAAGTATATTAAAAGTATATTAAATGCTTGATTTATTTACAAGAACAATTTGATATTATAAAAAAATACAGTATAGTACATAGAAAGTATTGGAAAAGGGTAGTAAACACGCCTGAATAGGCAAGTTGCTGGTTGCCATGGCCCCAATGGAATTATTTCTGTTAGTTGTGTTTCGAAATATGCGATTTTCCATTTATACGAGGTCATTGATTGACCACATTCTCATATATATATATATATATATATATATATATATATATATATAATATATATATATATATATATATATATATATATATATTTCTAATGCCTTTTTAACTTGCAATATCCTTCTGAATGCTTTAATCTCAAATCTACTAATTAGTAGTAACACCGATCTCACTAAACTGATGTATAGTCTGATTTTTATATGTAATTTCAGGTGATTTGATTTCCAAAATTTACTTAAACTACCCATTGTCTACTTTGCTTTTCTCAATCTTTCACTAAACTTATTCTAAGGAGCCTGTATTGGAGATCATAGTTTCTAAATACTTCAATGAATCTACCTTACTAATCCTTTCTCTTTCCAACGATATTTCATCTTCCATTGCATAATCCGTTCTCATCATCTCGGTCTTTCTTCTATTTATCTTGAGCCCAACCTCATGTGATATTTCACGCATTCTGGTAAGCAAGCATTGCAAATCCTGTGATGTTCTGCTAATAAGGACTACATCATCAGCATACTGTAGGTCTGCTAATTTCCCATTGTAAGGACATCGTCTTACCCACCGTGTTTCCTCCCCCTGCACTCTTTTCTGATAATTGTAACTTTATTATTTGTTCCACGCTGTGGATTTTTCTATCACGATGTTGCGCTCTTTGAGAGCTTTATTCTAATGTATAATACTGTATATTTCCTTAGGCTACTGCCTTGATATTTGTAAATTTATTTTGAATGAAAATAATGATTTTGGCGGTTGGAAATGTTCCCCTCCCGGGCTATTTTTCTGTCCGCACTCTGTAATACAGTGACCGTTGCAAGTTCAGCAAATTTTCAGTCTCTCTCTGCTCGTCTTGTTGTCCTCACAACTGGTGACCCCCGGAGATGTTGGTAACACACAGCAGTTTTGGCTTGCCATTAACGGACTAATTACGGCTGGGTTACCTTAGTATAACTCCTCTTGCCATTAACGTTTAACAACGTCTTTTGGCTTTGTCCCACACTTCATTTTCATGAGGCAGCAACGATGAGTATATCTGACATAACCAGCTCACGCCCTTGGCCCGATGCATCAACTGACCATGACGAATCCACCCCGCCCATCGTGCCAAGCAACCACTCGGCTGCGCCCAAAGTCAAGCTGCCACCGTTCTCACAACACAACGCCGCCTCCTGGTTCCTGAGGGCGGATGTACTCTTCAGGGTGGCCAAGCTAAATGACCCCTGCGCCAAAGCTGACATTGTCCTGACCTCCATCCCTGAGGAGGTATTTGGCAAGATCTCCCCATGGCTCGACGCCCACTTCGGTCAGATATCCTACAACGACCAGCGAACCAAACTAATCAATATATACTCGCTTTCCGTTTCTGCAAGGGCACAGAAGGTCCTTGATCTCAGCAATAGACCTAAGGACGACACCTCTCCCGTAGAAGCATGGGATGAACTGGTTGGACTTCTCATGCTGCCAGAGACCAACGCTAATGGACGACGACGAGAGATAAGCCTATCTCGCGAAATATTCCTTCGACGGGAGAGCCCAGCTCACCAATACCGACATCATGCCGATGAATGACACTCCACAGCACCACGGCATACAACCCTGCAACAAACGGCGTGGTCGAGAGAACTCATCGAACACTCAAGGCAGCCCTGATGGTGAGATGTACGGATGAACATTGGAAAGCGCCACTCCCATGGGTCCTCCTTGGCATTCCCACTGCTTCCAGGGCAGATGGCAAACCTTACCCTGCGGAGAAGGTCTACGGCGATGCGCTTACAGTCCCTAGCGAGTTCTTCCCTGCAACTACTGAGGACGCCAAGTTAGATCACCTGAGAGAGATCGCCCGGAAATTCAGACCATGCCAAACCCTGACTAGACCTTATCGTGGCCCTTACAAGGTCATCAGAAGAACAGCCAAATCTTTCCTCTTGAACGTCCACAAACAAGATGATTGGGTGACGATCGACCGATTAAAACCAGCATACCTTGAAAGCAACGAGAAGATCACCGCGGGCCATGGTAGACCCAGGATTCCACCTTGGAACAAATCATCCACCAAATGAGAGAAAACCCCGTAACGACAGGGGAAAACGATTCCTCCGAAGCAGAGCAACCTTCCCCTCCGTTCAAGCACCAGAGGGGAACTATGCTGCCCTCCACGATACAGGGATTAATTGCATCAACCATCTCCGATGCCCACTGTCGGGGGGGGGGGAGAGTACTTGTAAGGACATCATCTTACCCGAAGTGTTTCCTCACCCTGAACTCTTTTCTGATAATTGTAACGTTATTATTTGTTCCATGCAATGGATTTTTGTATCACGATATTGCACTCTTTGAGAGCTTTATTTTAATGTATAATACTGCATACAGTGAGCCCTCGCTACTTCGCGGTTCGACCATCGCGGATTCACCACTTCGCGGTTTTTTTTTCATAACGCATGTATATACATATATCGCGGATTTTCCGGAAATTTCGAAAATACCGCGATGTGACCGATGGTGCGAGATTGGAGAAAGTAAGGAAAATTGAATCATGATTGATTTTCAATATAAATGAAACTTTGAGGAGCAGCAAAGATATCATTTGTTAGAGAGATAGAGAGAGGTAAGAAATGGGAGGTAGTGAAAAGTAGCCCACAGAGAGAGAGAGAGAGAGAGAGAGAGAGAGAGAGAGAGAGAGAGAGAGAGAGAGAGAGTGTGTGTGTGTGTGTGTTTATTTAAATGTAATAAACAAAAAAATTTGATAGGTTATAACACATTGGTGCTTATGTAATATCAACTGTATAGACGGTTTGAATAAGTTAAGAAATGGTATAAACGATACTTTGTTAGTGTATTCGTACACTCTCAAGAGCGGCAGCTAGACGTCAACTGATCTAATCACAGCCAAAAGTAAAACAAAAAGAAGTCAACAATACTCTCGATTTTTAAAACACACCCGAAATTTAAAAACAAAAGTATACGCTTTCTTAATGTGCAATTAACTATTTAAAGAGTAGCAATTTTCTAGAATAAAATGATGTTTCCCAAAAAATAATGGTTTGCTGATGAAATCTGATGCCGTATTTTTAGCAAAGACTGAAATGGATGTAAACTCTGCATAATTTTTTTCGTTTCGTATTTAATTGACACTAAGAAAACTAATTCTAGTTTCTTCATCTATATGTAAGTATTGTATAACACGAAGAGAGAGAGAGAGAGAGAGAGAGAGAGAGAGAGAGAGAGAGAGAGAGAAGGAGAGAGAGAGAGAGAGAGAGAGAATCAGCTGTTGTAATCGAATGCCATGTTTTTGTTTCGTGAGAATTTCATAACCACGACTATAACAACAACATACTGTACTGAACTTTACAGTATTATACAGACTACTGTAATATGATAAAGTAAAATATTTGTAATAACCTATTTTATATGAAATGGGGCTATTTTTTTGTTTAAAATTTACATTTACGTACGTAAAACAACTCTCTCTCTCTCTCTCGTAAATTGTTTTCCTGCTTTGCTACGTATGTATGATTTTATATAGATACGGTAAATAATATTTGTAATAACATATTTTCTAAAAGCTTTTACTGTAATATCATTACAGTATTTATCACTTTCATCATGCGGGTTAAATGCCTTCGTTTGTTTACTGAGCGTGGTTGTTTACTGAGCGTAGTTTATGACGCCATCGTTTCAGGCGGCGTCATAAAGAAAAACATTTCATTTGGAAGTCCTAAGAAAAATTAAGTAAAACATTGGTAATAACAAAATCAACATACTGTACTGAATAATCAATATAATCGATGCAAAAACTAACCTATACACAGATGTGTAAATGCGTTTGTTTCTTCATTATGATCAGAGATAAACTAAACAAAACATTGGTTGCCATTTTTTATCGTGCTTTTCGGCGTGTTTAGGAAACGCATGATATAAAATCGCCTTTAATATTTGTGCCTGTTTTAGTTTAGGGTACTGTAGTACATGCATTAAGTGTTCTGTACATTAAAGGGTAGTTTGTTAAAAGTACTACGTACAAGGGAAGGTTTTAAAAGTCTGAATATACATGTTAAATAAATAGGTAAATATGGTGTCACTACTTCGCGGATTTTCACCTATCGCGGTCGGGTCTGGAACCTATCTACCGCGATAAACGAGGGTTCACTGTATTTCCTTAGGCTACTGCCTTGGTATTTGTAAATTTATTTTGAATGAAAACACAATGATTTTGGTGGTTGGAAATGTTTCCCTCCAGGGCTACTTTTACGTTCGCACTCAATCCTTCTCCACCATCTCCAACTGTTCTATGTATTACAAAATCCATGGAGGACGACAAACAACATAGGTGACAACAAAATTCCTTGGAGTACTCCACTGTTCACTGGAAATTTATTAGATAGGACTCCCTTAACTTCGCAATTGCTATGCTCATGAACAGACTTAATCAAATTCACATATTTAAAAGGAATTCCATAATAATGCAGGACTCTACACAAAATTGGGCAGTGCACAATATCAAAGGTTGGATTTCTATATTCTACGCATTGCTGTAAGTCTCAAAATTAAAATTTGGTCAGTGCAACTTCTACGTTTTTGAAATCCTGCTTATTCATCTCTCAGCTTTTCATCAGTTTTTTTCTCTACTCTCTTTAGAAAAAGCATACTACAGTCATACCTCTCTTCACGAAAGACTGCTTATGAAATTTTCAAGCTGCGAAATGAGATGCGAATATTTTTAAGACTCGCTTTATGAAAAATGTTTCATTTTACGAGAAGAGATTTGCCAGCCAAGCCGCGAACAAAATAGTCACCCATCACAAAGAGTTGAAGAAAATGGGTTCAGACAACAGAAAATGCAGCTGTAGTCTATAATTGGGGTAACTAGAATAGTACAGTACATATGGAGCTGTATATTTAATAGTTTTGGGCTCAGGCCATGTCGTCCTGATGGAAGGTGGAAGGTTCCTTCAGTAGCTTCCTAGGGTATATTTGACTACAGTGATATTCCCAGAAAATTAGACTAAAGGTCTCCAGAATTCTAACTTCTGGTGCGAATATCCCTAAAGTTTCCTTTTAGGATATTACATTATATCAGGGGACGTATTCTTAACACGCCACATAGCAATCTGCACCCCACAGTGTTTACGCTTCGAGGGGGAAAAGTGTCAAGATAAAAGAAAAGCCGTTACAAAATTCTCCTCCTCCGTTACTGTTTGAGTACTCAGATGACGTCATATTCGTCCGCCATCTTGGATGACGTCATATCCGCCTGCCATCTCATTCCTTCTTTTGTAGTGCGTTAACTCGGTGATTTTCCCAGTGCTCCTCGCTATTTTGGATATTATGTCACAATCCTCAGCTTCTTCTAACTCTGGAAAGTTGAGTATTTATATCTTATATCGTATACATTTAGCTCTGGCCGTAAAGTAACGCTTCTCTCGAAATAAACTATGTTTTTCTGTGGCAGAGCTATTGCCTGACCGGAGGCGTCTTTGGCGCTGTCGTTCGTAACGCATGCATTATTTAGTTAGCCAGAACGACTTTCCCGGTATATAGCTTACATATCAATAATTAGCTATATAGTCTTCATTGCTAGGATTTAGTTATATTATGCCGTTAATCTTCTTGGTTTCGGCGAATGAGGTAGCCGATCTGTTCACACTAGGCTTCCTAGCTTAGGCGCTTTAGTTTACTCTCATACATGATATAATAAGTGTTCCTGGTGTTATTTTAATGAAGATATTATGCAATTTATATGCATAAGATGTAAGGATTGCATATAATTTCCTCTTCAAGATTGTATACGAAAGAGCTTCGATGACTCGGGTAGTCGATCTCAATGTCACTAGGCTAATAGCCTAGTGGCTTTAGTATACTTTCATACAATCTCCCCGGTTATCCTTTTGTATAAGGTAATCTCTTCCTCCCTCTGAGTATAGCCTATGGCTGCAATCCTAGCCGATCTTACCTCGAATTGTGATTCTGGTAAGGTTAGGCTAGGGTCGTCTGCTCCCTTCCAAGCCATTGATGATGAGCTTTGAGTTTGGGTCAGAACCTCAGAGTACTTGTCGTGTGCCTCCAACGGTCTAATAGGGTGAATGTACTCCCCTGGTGGACCTAGTTGGCTGGCATAGGGAGCTTTGCCCCCCTAGACTGCACTTGGAGGGGTCATGGGATCCCCTTCTCCCTGTGGTCTAGCAATTAGTCCTGTGCTTGCGGACCCTGAGCTAAAGGATAGTGACTATTCTTTGGTCCAGGATGAGCAAGCAAGGGAGTTCTGTTTCTCTTATAGTTGAGGACGGCTTGATGATGCCGGTCCCTCTTTGTGTATTAACCCACCCTAGGCTGGAGAATGTACTCTCCTTCTGCCCGGGATGCCGCCGATACCGAAACAGAACCCCCTTTTTTTGGTGTGACAAGGATGGCATGTGCCAACCCCTCTCGCACCTTATACAGGACCCCTTTCCCCGTCCCTTCTATCCTTTGGTAATGACCTAGCCATCACACCTCTATGTCCGTCATCCTACAATCTCACCGAGTGCTGGCGGGTTGTAGCGCCGGCTCGGTCTTCTGCCCGTGTGGCCTAGTCATTCAGCTTCCCTTCTGGACATGACGTCCTGGGATAGCTGTTCCGACAAGTCTAGCTGCCGGCAGGAGACCCCCATTGCTTTAGAGTGTTCTTCAGTCCTCCCTTGGGCTGCCATCCATTGCCTTTGTCCAACTGATACCGGCATAGTGGCGGATGGGTGGAAGCCTGATCATGACATGTTCTCCCCTTCCATTAGAACCCTCATTCCAAAGGGAGGCAGTGTCAGGGTGGCGAATGCTGCCACCCTTTCGTCTCCCTTCACTCCTTGCTTTCTCTCTCTCTATGGGCTAGTACTGCCAACTTGAAGGCTGCCGGCCACTAACCTTGCCGGCAGGATGCAGGCTGGGCTTGTGGTCCGGCAGCCATTGATTCACTGTCATATCTGACTCTGCCGGCGAGAGCCGGCAGTGTTTGCACTTGGCCACTACTCAGTCACATTGTATGATGGCTGGGTTGGTGTGCCTTCAGTCGGTAGCCCGCCGGCAGTCTGGGGGGTCGCCGGCAGGTCGGTGGGCCAATGGCTATACTTAAGGTCTCACTATTGCCCGGTCACATTGAACGATGGCTGGGATGTTGTGTGCCTTCTGTCGGCAGCCTGCCGGCGGCCTCCAAGTACTAGCCTTGCCGGCAGCCTGCAGGCAATACCTGCTGTATAGGACTATACAATGGCTAGTAAATCTGCAGTATAGAACATACTGCAGACAAAAAACTACGGTATATAATTATACAATAGTTAAAGTTTTCCAACATACTCTGTGCGTCCAAGCTCAGTCTATTGTTGAGACCAAATTGAATTGGGAAATGAATTCCCTTTTCTTTACACTGATTATTGATCAGTTTCCTTAATCCTCGTTATTAATCCTTTGGAAGTGTGTGTGGTTTACACTACTCTATCCCTATGGGCTAGAATCTTCCAGTGGGCCTCTTATAGAGAATACCCTAGAATTAATAGCGAGAAAGGTCACAGCAATTGGCTGGACGGGATTCACATGTATGTGTCTTTCCTATTTCATTTTAAGCTTACCTATCCTAAGCTCCATGCAATAAAAAGGACTGTCATTATAATGATTATTATAATATTAAGTCTAATGTGATAGACTGCAACATACTCATTTCCCTTTCCTCTCTTTACAGGAGGTGTCAAGTGTGAGAGCGCGTTTGCAGCATTCGCCGCAAGGACTTCTACGGTCACCTGGGGTGTAGGACACACTCCCGTTGCTCCATCACAAAGGGACCTCTGAGGTACTGGGACCCGCAGGTATGTACCGTTTGTAAAGACCTGCTTAATGAGGGGTTTGAGGCTAACAAGTCTGTGGAGTCTAGGGACAACGTTCGGGAGAAACTACGCAAATGGGTGCGTGGTTTCCAGAAAAATGCTACGGGGCCTTACCTCCCTAATGAGCAAATGAGAACACTGCTGTTTCCCAGAGCATCTGCGGATGCTGTCATCCCTCAGCCTCGCACTGAGATCCCGTGCATCTAGCATTCTATTGACTCAGACATCTCAGATGCGATGAAGGACATCCACATAGAAGATGAAAGGATGTCAGAGGTGTCAGAGGACACCGAAAAGGACCTTCTGGTAGAAGGTCAAGAAGAGGAGTCAACGTTGGCTCCCGAGTCAGAGAAGGAGGAAGTCGAGTCACTCTCCGTTTCGTCGGTTCCTGCCCCAGAACCTGGACCCTCTACTTTCTCCACTCCTCATCCTCTGAAGACGGATGATACTATGACTGCCATCAAAGATATGATGGCAATGTTTGATGAGAAGATCAAGCAAAGGGATGCGGATCTCAAGAAGGAGATTTTTCGCATCACGCTTCACCGGGGGTCTCAGCGTAGACTCAACGTTAAGGATCTTCCCCCGTGTTCCGAGATTAACCCATGGAAGCATGCCGAATACATGCCCATCATCACTGGCAAGATTGTTATCTTGGACAAGCTGGGCGCTGTCCCCGTTGAGGACGTCGAGTTCTGGCCCAGCTTTGAGGCATATCGTCTTAGGACGGAGCCCGTTTCCAAGGAGGAAACAGAGCCTAAGGAGGTCATAGTATTTGACCATTCAAAGGCTCAGGCTTTGTTTACCAGCAACTTGAAGGATAGGGGCTATAGTACACTAATTCCAAGGTGCCGGCCCTGAGCAAGAAGCACCCATCTTTTCTTGTCCCCAAAACTATGGTCTTCCCCTTTGCGGAGAAATCCTTCAGAGCAGTTCTTAAAGCAATGGAGGCGGGGAAACCTTGCCCTACACTGGAAGAATGTAGGCCCCTCTCCCTAGCCCTACCACCAGATGACAAAGACTGGAAGGACATTCAGCTAACCTTCTCAGTCGGGAAGTTGGAAGCTGATATCGCTGGGCACCAGTTCAGCGAGAACCTCCCCAAGTTATCCGAGTTTCTCCTCCGTAGAGAACAGGATACAAAGGAGAGGCTTGCTGCCTCTTTCTCCCTCCAGGTGTCCATGGAGACGATGGCCGGCGAGCAGAGAACCCCGGACATGTTTATGGTCTTGGCCAAAACTCATCTGGCGACCTGACGAAAGATTTCTATAGCTTCGTCAGGGCAAGAAGGGTGTGTCGAGAGTTCATGTTTGTCTCAGCTACAGTCAAACACGAGCCCAGGAAGTTGATTGATTCCAACATCTTGGGAAAAGATCTCTTCCCTCAGGACTTGGTCAAAGAAATCGTTGACAAGGCCGCCACGGAGAATAGGAACCTTCTCTAAAGAGGAAGTCTTCTCCGGATGAGGGTCCCCAACCGAAGAGGAAGACAAAGCGACCAAGAGTATCGGCTCGCCCGGCCAAGCATCAACCTCCCATGACCGCAGCACCTCAGCCGGTGGAACAGTCCCAACCTACCTACCAGTTGGTACCCCAGCAGGTGGTGACCCAGTCACCAGCCTCTACTCCCGCCTATGAGAGGCAGACCACTACATTTCGCCCCAGAAGCAGAGGCTCAGGTAGAGACTCCTCTAGACGTCCCTCTAGAGGGAGAGGGGGTAGGGGAGCAAGCGGTCAAGGGGGCAAGCCCTCCGGGAATCAGAAGCAATGAGTTGCTTCCAGTAGGAGGAAGACTCCAAGTCTTCCAGGATCGTTGGACCTTCGATCCCTGGGCCCACAGCATCATCAAGAACGGACTAGGCTGGAGCTGGAGGACAGTTCCACCAGCATTTCCTCAGTTCTTCCAATACTCCACCCCCGTTCTGGAAGAATACATCCGAGAGCTCTTGAGCAAACGGGTGATCAAGAGAGCAAGGTCCATCAAGTTTCAAGGGAGACTGTTTTGCGTTCCCAAGAAGGACTCAGACGAACTCAGAGTCTTTCTGGATTTGTCTCCTCTCAACAAGTTCATCGAGAACAACAAGTTCAAGATGCTAACCTTCAGCACATAAGGGCCCTATTGCCCAAGAGGGCATACACAGTCTCCATAGACATGGCAGACGCTTACTGTATTGGCATATTCCGATGAATCGCCAGATCTCCTCCTACCTAGGATTCAGGCTTCGAAAAAGAAAGTACGTTTTCAAACCCATGCCCTTCGGGCTAAACATAGCACCAAGGATCTTCACGAAGCTTGCAGAAGCAATCGTTCAATAACTACGCCTATAAGGCATCCAGGTGATGGCTTATCTGGACGATTGGCTGGTGCGGGCAGCATCGGAAGCGGAATGCTTGCAAGCCTCCAGGAAGGTGATCCAGTTCCCGGAACATCTAGGATTCAAGATCAACACCAAAAAGTCTTGGCTATCTCCAGCTCAGAAGTTCCAATGGCTAGGCATACATTAAGACTTACAGTCACATCGCCTCTCCATCCCGTTAAGGAGGAGGAGAGAGATAGCGGGATCTGTCAAGAGACTCCTCAAATCCAAGTTTATTTCAAGATGACAACAGGAGAGAGTGCTGGGCTCCCTCCAGTTTGCTTCAGTGACAGACCCAGTGCTGAAAGCACAGCTAAAAGATGCAGCAGGAGTCTGGAGAAGATACGCATCAAACGCTCGAAGAGATCTAAGACGGCCACTACCGACTCGGCTACGATCACATCTCAAGCCATGGTCGAAGGCCAAGAAATTCAAGAGGTTAATACCTCTACAACTACCTCCGCCCTCAGTTGTCATCAATACGGACGCATCGCTGGAAGGATGGGGAGGTCACTCCCATCAGCACAAGACTCAAGGAACCTGGTCCTCCCTATTCAAGACGTTTCACATCAACATCTTGGAGGCCATGGCAGTCCTTCTCACATTGAAGAAATTATCCCCTCGTCCTTCAGTCCACATATGACTGGTTCTAGACAGTGATTTGGTGGTCAGATGTCTGAATCGTCAAGGCTCAAGATCGCCTCAACGCAACCAAGTGATGTTGACCATCTTCCGACTAGCGGAAAGAAGAGATGGCACTTATCAGCAGTTCACCTTCAAGGGTTTCGCAATGTGACGGCGGACGCTCTATCCAGGACAGCTCCGATAGACTCAGAATGGTCCCTAGATGCAGAATCATTCTCCTTCATCTTGCATCAAGTCCCGGAACTGCAGATTGACCTCTTTGCAACGAGCGACAACAAGAAACTTCCTCGATACGTGGCCCCGTACGAGGACCCTCGAGCGGAGCAGTGGACACCATATCCTTGGACTGGAACAGATGGACCAGGATTTACCTGTTCCCTCCACCCAACCTTCTGTTGAAGGTCCTCAACAAGCTGAGATCCTTTCAGGGAACAGCAGCCCTAGTGGCTCCCAAGTGGCCCCGGAGCAACTGGTTCCCCTTGATTCTGGAATTATAGCCGAAGCTGATTCCTCTGCCGGACCCAGTTCTGTCTCAACAAGTTCAGAAGTTGATTGTCTTCGCTTTATTACAGAAAACCCAAGACCTTCATCTCATGATTTTCTCTCCCTAGCCGTGAAGAAAAGGTTCGGAATCTCGAAAGAAAGTCTAGACTTCGTGGAGGAATATAAGTCAAACTCTACTAGAAGGCAATATAAGTCATCTTGGAAGAAATGGGTGGCCTTTGTCAAGGCAAAGAATCCTAAGGAAATCTCGATGGATTTCTGTTTGTCTTTCTTTATTCACCTTCATGGACAAGGTTTGGCAGCCAACACGATCTCTACGTGTAAATCTGCCTTGACAAGACCCTTACTATATGCCTTCCAGATAGACTTGTCCAATGAGATTTTTAATAAGATACCTAAGGCATGTGCTAGACTTAGGCCCGCAGCACCTCCAAGGCCCATCTCGTGGTCTCTTGATAAGGTGCTACATTTTGCCTTAGGTTTAGAAAATGAGACTTGCCCTCTGAAAGATTTGACTCAAAGTTATTTTCCTGTTTGCTCTAGCCTCAGGTGTTAGAGTTAGCGAAATTGTGGCATTATCTAGGGAAGAAGGCCATATTCAGTTTGCTGAAATGGGCGAGCTCACCCTCTTTCCTGACCCAATGTTTCTCGCCAGGAACGAGCTATCCACTAAGAGATGGGGTCCCTGGAGAATCTGCCCTCTGAAGGAAGATGTCTGTGTCCAGTGGAGAGTCTAAAGGTCTATCTTCGCAGAACTTCAGACATTGGGGGAGGACAGCTCTTTAAAGGAGAAACATCGGATTCAAACCTGTCACTAAAACAACTAAGGGCGAAGATCACCTACTTCATTCGCAGATCGGATCCAGACAGTACACCCGCAGGTCATGATCCTAGGAAGGTTGCCTCTTCCTTGAACTTCTTCCAGCTGATGGACTTCGAGAGTCTTCGTTCGTTTACTGGATGGAAGTCATCCAGGGTTTTCTTCAAACACTCCGCAAAGCAAGTGCAGGAAGTCAAGCGCTTTGTGATAGCGGCAGGTAGTGTGCTAAAACCTGCCGCTTAGTGCTGCGAGGAACAGAGAATTGTATGGGACTTCAATTCTATGGGTGTATATGTTGGCACTTAGAGCGCAACATAGTAGTGAATTGTTATCATGATGACATGATGGACTGTTCTGATTTACTAAGGTGATATAACATAGACTGAACACTAGTGCCATGTGCTTCGTACACAAGTGTAAATAGATGAATTCTCAGAAAGACATTACAATTTCTAACGAAAATTTACATGTGTGATGGCAAGTTTTCCTTTTCAGATAACACAATCATTTCTGTTTATGTCATCTTATCTATGCTATTACTAAACATTTTACATTATGATACATGTATATTAATCGTTAATTATTGCTCGTCAATAAATACATATTAGTTTTATGCGTCTTATTTCACCCTAAACATTATAATAAGCCCTAATTGTGTGCATTTCTTCTACCCTTTATTCTGCATGATATATTGAACAGAAAAATAATATTCTTGTTCCAACACTTATTCAAACCTTCCCAGCTGGATGTAAATTGTTCCAATACTTGATACAAACCTTGGCTAACGACATACACTGAGGCCTGCATGTCTCCTTTGAATGCTGGGTAGGTTACATATAATATGCAACTTCAAGACTTTTCCTGAGTCTAGTTTGACTCTTCCCTGTAGGGGGCAGGAAGCACTAACATAGTACATGATTAGCAGAAATGACATATAGCGGTAATGTCATAGGTCTCTTAGGTCTTAAAAGACCAGGGAAGATTTTTTTGAAGTCGATAGGCACAACTGGGAAATCCACGATACATTAATGCTCTGGTACACTTCCATCAGGACGACATGGCCTGAGCCCAAAAAACGGATTTTAACCGAAGCGAAAAATCTATTTTTGGGTGAGATAGCCATGTCGTCCTGGTGGACCCGCCTTCCTTTCTAGGAAAGGTCTTGGCAGACTCCCTCCCAATCTTATTGTATCTCAGAGTACCGGCTTAACGCTACAAGGAATGAGATGGCGGCCGGATACGACATCATCCAAGATGGCGGACGAATATGACGACATCTGAGTACTCAAACGGTAACGGAGGAGGAGAATTTTGTAACGGCTCCTCTTTTATCTTGCCACTTTTCCCTCCTCAAAACGTAAACGCTATGTGGGGTACAGATTGCTATGTGGCGTGTTAAGAATACGTCCCCTGATATCATGCGATATCCTAAAAGGAAACTTTAGGGATATTCAGGCCAGAAATTAGAATTCTGGAGACCTTTAGTCTAATTCTCTGGGAATATCACTGTAGTCAAATATACCCTAGGAAGCTATTGTAGGAACCTTCCACCTTCCATCAGGATGACATGGCTATCTCACCCAAAAATAGATTTTTCGCTTCGCTCAAAATCCGTTATGTACAGTACTGTACTGTATGTATTGTATTATTTTCCATTTATTATTTCATTATGCTGTAATAACTACTCATTTTACAGGTATTAACAGTAGTTTAAGTATATTGAATGGTTGAAATGTATTTGGCTGTACAGTATTTCATTGTGGTTATACTGTAGCTTTATTATGAGATTTAATGTGGTGTTTTGTAAGGTTTGGAACGAATTAGGCAATTTTCGTGTGAAATGTGACTTACAACATGAAAAAATCACTTTACAAAAGCCACTCCAGCACGTATTAATTTCATGTTGTGAGGCATTACTGTACATATTTTCATAACTGACGTAAGTGTTATGCTGCTGTAATTATTGCAATCAGCCAGGTCTCCTTTTATGCCATTTTCACTTACAATCCTAACTTCTATTCATCAGGTTTTGCTTCTTCATGCCACATTCTACAAAGTAATCTTGTAAGTATCCTGGGGGTCACTTCATTTTCAGCCATTATCATCTCGGCAGCTATTTCATCATATCCAGGGGCTTTCCATCTCTTTGAGTTTTTTAATGATAGCTTTGACTTCAAACACACTGAATTCAATCATTAGCACATCAAGGTCTTCATGAGCTTCAGGTATATCAATCAAAACTGGGAGATTTTTAGCACCCCACTACTCCCGGGACAGGGAGTAAGTACCTAAACATTAGCAAAAAGACAAAGTGTGATGTGTAGAATATAACACCATTAGGGAGAGATTTGCTGAGATTGAGCAATGGAAATGGAAACCCATTAATTTTTTTTCTGTCAAAGCTACCATTTTAGCTCCTCATGCTAAGACTAAATTCTCAAATGCAAATAATTCTTTACTTTACTCTATTTATGAATGGCTATTTTCTCTAGTTCAGAGTTCTAGTTGAACTAATATGATATTCAGTAATAAAAAAAAATCATATAGGGGAAGGCATTAGATTTGTGATCAGACTGTCTTATTGCCATGAACATAGCCATAGTTTAACATGTTGCAAACAAAAATAATCTTTAAAACACTTGTTTTATGTCAAATAGATACCTAGGGTTAACAGGTCTCCAGTTTTGGGCTAATTCTCTGGAAATTAAGCTTCATCTCCGGTTTCCAGTTAGAATAGAAAAAGCTCTGGATTATTACTCATATTATATACTTTGTTTATTATTATTATATACAATTATATAAAATATTTGTAAAAGTCAAACTAATGATAAATTAATAATTAGCTACACTTACAACTTCTAGATTATTTGAGAGTATCAAAATAGCAGTGCACATTGAGATTTGAATGTCTTGCAACACTATGTTCCTTTGCTTCTGCTGCCATATTCTTGAGTGGTGTTAAAATAAACTACAGTATTAGATATATATGAGGAGAGTATGGAAAGTTCTGATGTAATTTCATAAAAGTTATTGAAAAATAATGGTAGAGCTGATCTTGACGTGAATAATGTTGTTGCTTATGGTGCTGATAATGTTTCAGTTAATTATGGAAAGTATTGTTCTGTATTTGCTAAGCTTATTAGAGAAAAAATCCACAACTTTGAAAGCTGATTGTTACTGCCACATTTTGCTTAACAACGCAAATGTAAAACTTTGTCATATAATGTAGAAGCATTTGGTATCGAAATATTCAAAGAATTCTCATGTGGTGCTATAATCACTACTGAACAAAAAGGGTGGATGAGTTTGGGGAACAAAAACATGACACTTCTTTGCCATGTTTGTACAAGTGGCTGTAGCTAATGCCAGTAAGAAAGACTGATACAGTGTTGACCAGCTGTGAAAGTTTTTTTCATTAAGCTGGGGGAAGATAACTGTTCCAAACTAGTATGGAAATTTATAAGAGATAAAGAATATCAACTCAACAATGACCAAGTTCTTGGAGGTGATACAACTACTGGAGACTTATATGTATTTTTTCCATCACATCATGAGCATTTTGCATGATATCATTCTGAGAGTTGGAAATCTGATTACATACTCTAGCCACTTGCATGACAATGTGATTGAAACTAGGAATAAGTTCAGAGATATAATAAAGGACAATCTTCTTGGGGCAAAAGCAGCAAAATTTCTAAGGCATTTGAGTTCATCCAACGAGAACATTTTCACGAGAGATGCTCTATCAGTTTACGAGCATCCTGTATCCTATCTAGAGGAATGTTACGATTACGTAAACTCACTTATGAAAAACCTCTCTGTACTTAATATAATCAGCATTGATGAGTTAGTCTATGAAGGCTTTCTGTGTGGTGCCAAAGTACTTTGTGCATCATTGGATGAAGATAAATTATATGATGAGGTAATTTTACTTAGAGGTGTTATCACAAAGTTAGACCAAGAGCAAATATTGGATGCTGTACAAGCTTGCTTCACTCAACTGCTCAATAAAATATCCTTCTGCCACTACTTGGGACTAAAGTACTCTGATCTGTCAACCCTATAGATTCTACAAAGTGTTTGGCCAGTACTGTTTACTGAATAGGGCTAATGATGCCTCATACACTGCATTGCACACACTGAAGAGGTTGAAAAGTCAGTCATCAAATCAATGTTATACTGCTATTGTAATCATTAAAAAGAATTTCTAAAGCTTCAGAGTATCGGTATCTGTTATTTCTCTGGTATCAGTATCGGTCTAGAAAAAATTGGGTATTGGTAGCCTATTGGTATCGGCCTCCAAAGTGGTATCGGCACATCTCTCTAAAATCCATCATCCAACCCTTTACCCTAAGATAGACAGCCTGGACACCATTTGGTCACTATTTTATGGGACAGCATATCAATGCTTCTATTGCTTAACATATAGTGCAATATTGTCTTTAAAAAAATCCTACATTCTTGAGTTGTTTAAATGGCTTACATACTTCATGGTAATACCAACCTAATCAGAATCTTTCTATTCAAACCACATTTCTTCTGGGCTAGACAGTTTTCTCTAATAAGGCAATGATTGTTTTTTTAATGGGAATGTACATTTTAAAAAATTTCCATAGATATAAACCAATCTTATATAGAGGTGCTTCCTCTCTCCTTCCTCACTGGGTGTAACATATGAAAACTTCAGAAAAAAACTGAAACCATTGTAAGTAGGTGTGGACCTTACACAAGTTGCACACACTATTTATGTAAACTATGATAACATTCTTTAATAAAGCAATAGTTTGCACTTATTTTTATTTTTGGAAGCTATAGCATATTTAGTTTGAGATATCACAAATTTTAAGTAATTTGTATTTTTTCTAAAAGTACTTATCTCGAACTACTTTCTTATGAGTATCTGGGATCTCCTCCCAACCTACCAGAATTTTGTGTAGTTTACCCTACTCCCGTTTTCTATGCGGGGTAACCTCTGGCGGAGTGATACGCGCCATGAGGCGACCCGGGGTCAGAGAGCATGCTTGCTCAGGTCTCGATCTCCAGTAAGTTTTTGACAGATAGATTTCTACTAAGTCCTGTAAGGCACTCGGGGTAGGATGGGCGGGCCATAACCCGAAAGTAGTTCGAGGTAAGTACTGTTAGGAAAAATACAAATTACTTAAAATTTGTGATTTGTTCCAACACGGAGTACTTACCTCGAACTACTATCTTAGGAGACTTATACCTTAGGAGGTGGGAGTGACCCTCACGACCCAGAGACCGTGATGAGGAGAGAAAAAAGGGAACCTAGATAGGAGGCTAGGTTCTGCTGACCCCCAAAGGAAAACACGAGAAATAAGGAAAACTACCAAAAAAACTATCTTAGTGTCTAAGTAACTCACCTCTGTAAAAAATCCTTGGAGACGTATTCTTTCACTGACGGTGTATCCCATGGCAGTCAAAGAATTTTAGGGGCATTTCAGGGAAGGTAAAAGGGAAAAAGGGGGGTAAGGAAGGAACCTGTGTCTCTTGGACTTACTGCCCGTGGTTTTGCCCGGGGCTACACCTTTAAATCTTTTGGAGCGCGGAAATGACGGGACCGAGCGAGAATCCGTCCACGGACCTCCTCGAACAATCCTTCAAGTAGTGAGCTGTGAAGGTTGACTGACTAGACCATGTACCTGCCCTCAGGATTTGGCCCACTGCCATGTTCTTATCAAAGGCCAACGAAGTACTTAGCCCTCTAATGTCGTGGGGTCTAGGCTTACCCGGAAGAGGAACCCCTGCACTACTGTAGGCTCTCATGATCACCTGCCGTAGCCAGAAGAAGATCGTATTCTTGGAGACTGGCTTCTTTACTAGTCCCGAGGAGACGAACAGACTCTTGATTTCGGGTCGAAGTCTGGCTGTCCTCTCTAAGTACTTCCGTACCACCCTGACAGGGCACAGAAGCAAGTCCCTTGGGTTGTCTGAACGAGGGATTGCCGGCACTGAGAATCCTTCAAACTTGGGGTCCCAAACTGCTGGTTTCTGAGTCTTGGCCATGAAGGATGGTACGAACCTGAAGGTAGCTTCACGCCAGCCCTTCGAGTGTGATACCTCGTACGACAGTCCATGAATCTCCCCTACCCGTTTTGCTGATGCCAGCGCTAACAGAAAAACTGTTTTGGGGGTGAGCTCTCTGTCCAAGATGTCTGTTAGCGGTTCGAAGGGAGGTTCTGACAGCATCTTCAGGACTCTAGCCACGTCCCACTGGGGCACCCTAACGGCCTGAGGGGGGCACGATTGCTTGAAACTCTGGATGAGCATCGAGATATGTCTGGAGGTACCCAGGTCGATGCCCTTCAGGAGGAAGACTTGGCCCAGGGCAGCCCGGACTCCTTTGATGGCTGGGATGGACATGTTTACCTCGTCCCTGAGATAGACCTGGAAGTCCGCTATCTCCGGAATGGAGACCTGTAACGGCTTGATGTTCTTCAAGACGCACCACTTAGTGAAGGTAGCCCATTTTGCCTGGTATACTGCGGCTGACGAATGTCTCAGGTACCCTGACATCCATGTTGCCATCTTTGACGAATATCCTTCTCTCCTCAGGAGGTGCTCGATAACCTCTACGCGTGAAGGCAGAGGGACTGAGGGTTTTCGTGGAACCTTTGAAAGTGCGGTTGCCGGAGAAGGTCTGGTCTGTCCGGAAGGGGCCAAGGTGGAAGGCACGCCAGTTCCTTTAGATCTGCAAACCACTCTCTCTCCGGCCACCAGGGCGCTACCAAAGTCATCCACAGGAAGTCCGCTCGCCTCACCCGAAGGGAGGGAAGGCATAAATGTCGAGGATGTCCCAAGGGTGTTGGAAGGCGTCCTCGAACGCCGTCCCTGGATCTGGCAGGGAGCTGTGCGTTCAGTCTCGAGGCGAAGAGGTCTATCACTGGCGAGCCCCACTTCTGAATGAGAGTCTTGGCCACTTCCGGGTGCAAGGACCACACGGACCCTACCACTTAACCCACTCTGCTGAAGCCGTCGGCCAGGACTTTTCTCTTCCCTGGAATGAATCTGGCTGAGATCTTGATTTGCTCTACTTCGGCCCATTCCAGTAACTCCATCGTGAGGTCGCACAGCTCCTTCGATTTCAGTCCTCCTTGCTTCTTTATGTAGGCCACCACCGTGGCGTTGTCGCACATCAGCGCCACGGTGTTTCCCCGGAGCCGATGGACAAACTCTAGGCACACTCTTCGCACTGCCATGATTTCTAGCACGTTTATGTGCAGGTTCTTCTCCTCGGCTAACCATCTTCCCTTCCTGTTCTGTCGAGGAGATAAGCACCCCAACCCTCCTTGGATGCGTCTGTGAACAGAAGCATCTCTGGAGGGTCGGCTGCGAAGGGCATTCCTTTAAGGGTGTTCGATCTGTCGTGCCACCACTCCAGGACTTCCTTCGTCTCCGGGGACATCGGAACCACCTTGTGCGGGGAGTCTCTCTGGTCCCAGATATCCTTCCGGTTCCATTGTACTCCCCTGAGTTTGAGCCTCTCCTGTGGGACTAGCTTCTCTAACGACACGAGGTGGCCTATCAGTCTTGGCCAGTCCTTGGCTCTCCTGGGCTGGTCCGACAGGAAGGGCTGGAGGATCTGGTCCAAGTTGTCCAGTCTCTCCGCGGAAGGGAAGGCTCTCGCCAATCGGGAGTCCAGGACCATTCCGAGGTAGTTCATCCTGGTGGAGGGTATCAGTTGGGACTTCTCCAGGTTGATGATGATACCCAGGACGTTGCAGAACTGCAGGAGCTTCGCGCCTTTCTCCCTCAGTACTTACCCTGAGGCTGAAAGCAACAACCAGTCGTTCAGGTACCGAACCAGGCGGATGCCCTGTTCATGTGCCCAGGCTGAGACTGTTGCAAAGACCCTCGTGAAGACCTGAGGGGCTGTGAACAGACCGAAGCAGAGGGTCTTGAACTGCAACGTTTGGGTATCCTATTTTACCCTTAGGTACTTCCTGCTGGAGGGGTGAACAGGGATTTGGAAGTATGCGTCCTTGAGGTCTATGGACATCATGAAGTCCCCCTCCCTCAAGGCCACTAGGACCGACTTCGGAGTGTCCATCTTGAAGACGGTCTTGCACACGAACCTGTTCAGGGCTGAGAGGTCTATGACTGGTCTCCAGCCCCCTGTCGCTTTCTCCACCAGGAAGAGTCTGCTGTAGAACCCTGGACCCGGGTTCTTGACTGGTTCTATTGGCCCTTTCGCCAGCATCACAGAGACCTCTTCTTGTAGGGCTGTCCTTCTCAAGGGGTCTTTGGGTGTTAACTACTCCGCCTGCAGATCTGGTATCAGAGGTGGGGGGTCCGTCAGGAAGGGCAACCTGTACCCTTCTTTCAGAACTGCTACGGTCCACGGATCTGCTTCGTGATTTCGCCATGCTTGCCAAGAATGTTTGAGGCATCCCCCCACCTGAGGCTTCAGCAGGAGTAGGGGGCTTCTCTCCCTACCTCCTTCGAGAGGCGCGGCCTGAACGACCTCTTCTGGCGGCCGAATAAGAAGGCCTGAAGGCTGACTGCGCAGCAGGCGTTCCTCTACGGGGGGGGCCTGCGAAGACTGAGGCCAGGCCGTAGTAGGGGCGTCTCTCCTGGGCTGGCTAGGTGAGGCGCGAGGAGGGAGAGAGACGTCGGAGGGTGTCCTTCTTCCTTCTATGGGCAGGTCTTCTCGCTAGAGGGGGTCTGGGTTCTCCCGCATCTTTTAGCTTCCTGACCCTCTCTACCGTCTCCTCCACTGCCTTCACGGGGAACACAGAGTCGTCCCACAGGGGTAGGCTCCTCAGGGACCTCGCTTCTCTGTCCGAGAGCCTTCTGACGAGCTTGTTGAGCACAGTGTCCCTCTTCCGCAGTATACAATTGGTGGCCTGAGCGATGGACTGGTAAGAGAGGAACTTTAGGGCCCTACCTCCCAAGCTAATCAGCTCCTTCAGCAAGGCCTGGTTCTCCGGGACTGCGAGATCGTGCGAGGACTGAAGCCCCACCAGCATGAAGGCCCACCAATCTAGCCACGATGATACGTGTACCAGGTCCCTGGCTAGTTCCTCCGTCATGGAAGTTTCCGAAGGGGAGAAAAAAACCGGGGCAGTGGTATTCCTCTCTTCTGCTGCTCCTTGTCCCAGGATGGCGAATGCTGGCTCCACCGTACAGGGACCCGCGCGGTGTCCTTCGGGAAGGTAGAAACGGCTTTGGGTCTTTAGGCCCTGGAGAAGTTTGGAGGCGCTCTGGCTCTTGGGAGCTTCCGCGTGGTTGGCCACGATCCTGTTAATGTGAGCCATACCCAGCCTAACATCCCTAGCCAAAGGAAGGGCTAGTGAGGGCCTCTGTTGCAGAGATGCATCCACCAGCCTGCTGAGGCTCGAGAGCCAGACTTCGTCAGTGGAGGGCTCAGGTTCATCCAGCCTGTGGTGACGCCTAATGAAGCCTATCACTCTCCTGTAGGCCGAAACTTCCGCAGCCGAACCTTCTACGCAGTCATCTATATTTTCCGTCGGACGCTCCGCTGCTTGTGACGGAGGACCTCCGACGGAGGGTGCCGCATGGGGAGGAGGCATCTTCCTGGAGCGGTCCAGTCTCGGCGGTTCAGGGTGTAGGACGGGCACCGCTGCTGGGATGGAGGCCTCCGTCCTGGGCTTATCTCTGCTTACGGAGGCCCAGGGGTCTGCTGGCTTGCTCGTAGAAGGAAGATGTCTCTCGCGTTCCGTTCGACTCGTTGTTGATTTGGAGGCAGGGACGCGGCTGCCAGACCGAAGAGGCGACTCTCTCCGCTGGGCGGATGGAGTCGGAACCTTCGCGGACTTATACCTATCCCCTGGGGCCTGAAGAGACGACTCCCTCCGTCGATCGTACCTGCTGCTGGGGACGTACCTCACTGGCGAGCAAGCCCTTGGGTGCCAGCCGGAGGTGCCCGGGACTGCTGACGCTTCCAGGAGTTGGCTACGTGGGATGACGACCCTCACCCATTCTTCCCCCGGGGAGCCGCTTCTCCTATACCTCCTCCTGGGGGATCTAGAGCGCCTCCCCACGTGGCGGGATCTGGAACGAGATCGTGAGCGTGACCGTCTCCTGCGGGGCCTATCTCGCCGTCTTCTATGGTCCCTCGGGGCTCCGTCTTCCGAGGAGTAGGAGTAGGCCTCGACCGAGGAGCCCGAAGACTTGTAGGACCTCACTGAAGGGCCTTAGTCGCGCCGCGTTGCTGGTGGGTCCACGCGTCGCTCGGTCGGCGACGAAGGCTCCAGGAAGACGGACGGGAACGTAGCTGAAGAAGCTGGAGGGGGACGGGGGAGCTCCTCGCTGGGGAACCAGGTCTCGAACTCCTCTTCCATCCTCAAGGGTGATCTGAAGGGCGTCTTCGGAGGAGCCCACGCGAGGGAGTCTGACGGCGGCGAGTCTTCCTTCTCGGCGGCACCTTCGGCTGCGGACGTACCCTAAACACATGCCCAAGAGGCCGGAGAAGAGGCTGCAGCAGTTTTTCCCCACATAGGACCGTCCGACGAGACGGGCCCTGCTTGCACCAGGGCTCCGTCCCCCGAACACACTCCCGTCCCTCCCTCAGGCCCCTCACTTGCCTGGATCGACGACACAACCCCAGTATCTGGTAAATCAGACTTCTGGGGAAGGGCCACGGGCCTCTTCCCCGCAACTGACTTACCTCGTCCCCTACTCTGGGTAGGGGAAGGCGGCAGAGAGACACTGTCCGAAGATGCGCCGGGCGAAGCAAGAGGCGAAGAGACGCTCGGTTTCCAAGGCGATCTCCTAGAAGACTTCTTTTTCTTGATGCCGTAGCGCATCCACTGCACCTCGTTCCAGGACTCGCACTCCGGACACGTGGCTGTAGGGGAACACACACTGCCCCTACACGAAGAACATAAGGAGTGCGGGTCAACTTCAGGCTTTGAGAAGAAGGCGCCACACGATTTTCCGGCCATAGGGCCAGGGCAACGATGAGGATGCTCCATACGCACTAGAAAGGCACCGCGAGACACAGGAACACAGAGGTAAAGGATAAGGAAGAGCACAAAGGGACCACGTGGGAACTGCGTGGGACACAAAGGGGGTCAGGGACACAAAGGGTCGCACTGGGTAACGAGAGCGTGTCGGGATGTTATCGCGATGCGACCAGAAACTTACTGGAGATCGAGACCTGAGCAAGCATGCTCTCTGAACCCGGGTCGCCTCATGGCGCTTATCACTCCACCAGAGGTTACCCCGCATAGAAAACGGGAGTAGGGTAAACTCCACAAAATTCTGGTCGGTCGGGAGGAGATCCCAGATACTCCTAAGAAAGTAGTTCGAGGTAAGTACTCCGTGTTGGAACAAACGATATTTATAGAAGATATCGTAAAATATAAACTTCCTATTAAAACAATGTCAAATAAAACTATGAAATTGTTTTGATAGAGTGCCTTATAAACCTTCATCAAATTTTCTTCTTTATATTGATTATTCTAGGATCTATGGGTATGCATACTCTAATTAAAAAAGAACTTGGTGTCATTAGCTCAGCACTATTTGATATTCTTTGAATATAAATGGTGCTTTAAAAATATCTTAAATGAAAACTTCCCTTACAAGGTTACTTTAAAATATTTTCATTCATCATCAAATAATTTAATAACAGTTTAATTACAATACTGATACTCAGTACAACACTATTTATTCACTATTATTGATGTCATCAGTCTATTTATTTAATAACTCAATGAGTTCAGACCAATAATTCAATCCTTTAAACAAAACCACCGAGATATTATACATCAGGAACAATGAAATAATTTCTAGTACATTTTGTTATGGTGAAAAACCATCCCATCTCATGAATGAGGAATCTTGGTAAACAATACAATACTTTTAAAAGAAAAAATTAACATTCAGTCATGCTATAATATATTAAAACTAATTCTTATAGTACTTACAATTTTCTGATGCCCGATTCTCCTTTCTTCCACGGAGCATCGTCAGGCTCATAAGGCATGGGACCTTGAACAGGGGGGTCCTCCTCTTCTGCAGCTGCATCTCTGTAACAAGAAGTTTGCACTGTATAAACAAGGATAAAAATAAATATCCTACGATAAGGTGCAATCTTGAGGATAGTTAACGTAAAATAAGAGAATGGAACTGAAATATGCCCATGAATGTGCTTCTTTTACACAAAGTAAAATACTGAGGTCCCATTAACAGTAAATACAATGGCTTGTACTTTTGTTTTCTTTTCATTCCAGTGTTATGTAAATTCAAGTACCATTAGGTTTGCAGAACTGTATTGTAAACTTTTTTTTTAATTCCTTCTTCTAATAATGTAATAACTAGAAATCCTTCATGGAAAACTTTATAAAATAACTAGAAAAATGCAATAATACAATACTCTGAAGTAATGGATACACTGCAACAGTAAACAATGGTCTAGGATATCTTAGGGATGATGTACTAAAACTGTAAAGAGCAATGAAGAAACTACTTCAATAAAGTAGGCCAGGCCATTATGGTGATTTTTTTTTACGGATATACTGTATTACTTTGTAATTCTGTTATTGAAGAAAGTGTTTATCCTGCAGGAAGATCATACTTAAAACACTTTTTTTCAGACTCATTCGAAGAAGTTACTTTGGATGCAAAGCAGCTTCTGAATAACAGATACTATTGACATCTTTTAGAGGAATAAAATAATCATAAATATTTAAATGAACTATGACCATTTAATACTCATCTTGCAACCTACAACCTTTTCGATGGCTGATTATGTTTGTATGATGCTGGTAAAATAATAACCCTGATGGCTAACAATTAAATACAAATGGCATTCCAATACAGTGGAACAAGACTTTTGACAGTTATGATTTGGACAGGACATTTCAAGAAGAAAATAGAGATTTGCATTATCCTCCACTGTGGCTAGTTTAGCAAAGTATCTTTTTGTTAACCATTTTCTTTAGGATACTGTATGTGGACCTTGCTAGAAATTACAAAATGTAATGAAATGAGATAAAAAAAATTTCAATTTTCTCACCAGTATGCATGAAAAAAAGATTGTCAGGACAATGGGCAGAACATTAAACATGGTTGGTATAACTACCAATGATCAACCTAGTCTCTACAGTATACATTTTATTCTTATATAGGAAAAGTACACCTTTCTTGCCACCCTTCTCATCCAGTAATAAAGTTTTATTTATTAAAATGTTATTATACAATCCAAAGTAATTATCCAATCCAATGAGTCAAACTAAGTGTTACAGAGCTGACCAGAATAAATTCGGAAAGGAATAATTAAATTTCAGTGCCTATGAATAAAAATTAAAATTTTATTCATTAAACCTGTACTTTTTAAAAAAGTTAAAGTCTTACAAACAGAGAAGCTTAAAATCCTGTAAAATAAGACAGTTTTCTGACCAAAACATAAATTTCTTTATTTTAAGAAGACTGCATTTGTATAAAGCACCTTTTATGATTGAAATTGTGCAAGTGATAAGATGAGGTGCACAGAACTCAGTTCCTCTTGAGCATGGAGACATTTAAACCACAATGAAAACCTAACAGGGATGCATTTAATCTGAAAACCAGGTGAAATGACAACCATGTAGCTTTATTATCAGATGGAAACTGGTGTTTCCCTTTAGCTGCTCTCCAGTCTGCCCTATCCTGTCTAGTATAGAAAAAATTTCAATGTCCATGATAAATAAGATTACCTTTCTTTAAGCGCTAAAATGTGTCTTCAGAGAAAACTTAATCATGTTCATAAATTTAGGATTCTTTCTTTACACTACAATAACGATAAAAATTGTATAGCACATGGAAATGAAAAAGCAGTGGACATAAATAAATAGTGGGGTTCATTGAGTATTCATGAAAACTCATTTAAGTACTGTACACTTGTTTTTTCAAGTTGATGAATATAGTAAGACAATATGAAAATTACTGATTTGCTATAAGGATTTCTCCCTTGCCTCTGCACGCTTTTATCTATAAGCATTCTGAAACAAAATGGAACCCCCTCTCCTGTATAAAATTCCTACGAGACATCGACAAGGAGATGGAGCTGGGGGGAGAGTGACTGCTCTCCGCACTCTAGTTTTGGGGTCTTTGAATGTGCGTGGATGTAGTACGATAGAGAGTAAAAGATGTGAGATTGGAAGTATGTTTAGAAGTAGAAGGATGGATGTATTGGCCTTGTGTGAGACAAAGATGAAAGGAAAAGGTGAAGTGATGTTTGGTGAAATGTCTGGTAGAGTGTCTGGGATTGAAAGGGGAAGAGCGAGAGAGGGTGTGGCGTTATTGCTGAGTGAATGGATGACAGGTAAAGTAGTGGAATGGAAGGAGATATCATCTAGGTTAATGTGGGTAAGGGTTAGGTTGGGTAGGGAATGTTGGGCGTTTGTCAGTGCGTATGGGCCAGGTAGTGAGAAAAGTGAAGAAGAGCGGAATGAGTTCTGGAATGAATTAACTAGGTGTGTAGAAGGACTGGGTTGAAGGAATTATGTAGTTGTTATGGGTGACTTAAATGCTAGAGTGGGCGCTGGAGAGGTAGAAGGTGTCTTTGGGAAGTATGGCGTACCAAGTGAAAATGAGTGGTGAGAGACTGGTAGACATGTGTGTTGAACAAGAGATGGTAATAAGTGCTAGCTTCTTTAAAAAGAAAGATAAAAATAAGTATACATGGGTAAGAGTGGCAAATGGAACAGTAGTAGAAAGGGCATTAATGGATTATGTGTTGATAACTAAAAGAATGTTTGGAAGATTGAAAGACGTGCACGTGTTTAGGGGTATGGCTAACGGTATGTCTGATCATTTTTTGGTGGAAGGAAAATTAGTTGTAGCAAAAGAGTGGGGGAATAGAGTAGGTGGATGTAAAAGGGAGCTAGTGAGGATTGATGAGCTAATAAAACCGGGGGTAAAAAATAAATATCAGGAAAGGTTGAAAATGGCATATGACGAGGTGAGAGTAAGAGAAACTGGTAATTTAGAGGAGGAGTGGAAGTTAGTAAAAGAAAATTTTGTTGGGATTGCAAGTGATGTATGTGGCAAGAAGGTTGTTGGAGGCAGCATGAGGAAGGGCAGTGAATGGTGGAATGAAGGAGTGAAGGTAAAAGTGGAAGAGAAAAAGAGGGCTTTTGAAGAATGGCTGCAGAGTAATAGTATAGAGAAGTATGAAAAATATAGAGAGAAAAATGTGGAAGTAAAGCGCAAGGTACGCGAGGCAAAGAGGGCAGCTGACCTGAGGTGGGGTCAGGGATTGGGTCAGTCATATAAAGAGAATAAGAAGAAGTTTTGGAAAGAAGTGAAGAGAGTAAGGAAGGTTGGCGCAAGAATTGAAGAGACAGTGAAAGATGGAAATGGAAGGTTGTTAAAAGGAGAGGAGGCAAGAAAAAAGGTGGGCGGAATATTTTGAAAGTTTGCTGAATGTTGAGGATAATAGGGAGGCAGATATAATTGCTGTTCCAGGTGTTGAGGTGCCAGTGATGGGAGATGAGAATGAGAGAGAGATTACAATAGATGAAGTGAGGAGAGCACTAGATTAAACGAGAGTAGGAAAAGCATCTGGTATGGATGGTGTGAAAGCTGAGATGTTGAAGGAAGGGGGTGTGACTGTACTTGAATGGTTGGTGAGATTGTTTAATATGTGTTTTGTGTTGTCAATGGTACCAGTAGATTGGGTTTGTGCATGTATTGTACCACTATATAAGGGTAAGGGAGATGTGCATGAGTGTTGTAATTCAAGAGGTATTAGTTTGTTGAGTGTAGTTGGAAAAGTGTATGGTAGAGTATTGATTAATAGGATTAAGGATAAAACAGAGAATGCAATCTTGGAAGTACAGGGTGGTTTTAGAAGAGGTAGGGGTTGTATGAATCAGATTTTTACAGTTAGGCAGATATGCAAGAAATATTTAGCAAAAGGTAAGGAGGTGTATGTTGCGTTTATGGATCTGGAGAAAGCATATGATAGAGTTGATAGGGAAGCAATGTGGAATGTGATGAGGTTATATGGAGTTGGTGGAAGGTTGTTGCAAGCAGTGAAAAGTTTCTACAAAGGTAGTAAAGCATGTGTTAGAATAGGAAATGAAGTGAGTGATTGGTTTCCGGTGAGAGTGGGGCTGAGACAGGGATGTGTGATGTCGCCGTGGTTGTTTAACTTGTATGTTGATGGAGTGGTGAGAGAGGTGAATGCTCGAGTGCTTGGACGAGGATTAAAACTGGTAGGCGAGAATGATCATGAATGGGAGGTAAATCAGTTGTTGTTTGCGGATGATACTGTACTGGTAGCAGACACAGAAGAGAAGCTTGACCGACTAGTGACAGAATTTGGAAAGGTGTGTGAGAGAAGGAAGTTGAGAGTTAATGTGGGTAAGAGTAAGGTTATGAGATGTACGAGAAGGGAAGGTGGTGCAAGGTTGAATGTCATGTTGAATGGAGAGTTACTCGAGGAGGTGGATCAGTTTAAGTACTTGGGGTCTATTGTTGCAGCAAATGGTGGAGTGGAAGCAGATGTACGTCAGAGAGTGAATGAAGGTTGCAAAGTGTTGGGGACAGTTAAGGGAGTAGTAAAAAATAGAGGGTTGGGCATGAATGTAAAGAGAGTTCTATATGAGAAAGTGATTGTACCCACTGTGATGTATGGATCGGAGTTGTGGGGAATGAAAGTGATGGAGAGACAGAAATTGAATGTGTTTGAGATGAAGTGTCTAAGGAGTATGGCTGGTGTATCTCGAGTAGATAGGGTTAGGAACGAAGTGGTGAGGGAGAGAACGGGTGTAAGAAATGAGTTAGTGGCTAGAGTGGATATGAATGTGTTGAGGTGGTTTGGCCATGTTGAGAGAATGGAAAATGGTTGTCTGCTAAAGAAGGTGATGAATGCAAGAGTTGATGGGAGAAGTACAAGAGGAAAGCCAAGGTTTGGGTGGATGGATGGTGTGAAGAAAGCTCTGGGTGATAGGAGGATAGATGTGAGAGAGGCAAGAGAGCGTGCTAGAAATAGGAATGAATGGCGAGCGATTGTGACGCAGTTCCAGTAGGCCCTGCTGCTTCCTCCCGTGCCTTAGATGACCGCGGAGGTAGCAGCAGTAGGGGAGTCAGCATTATGAAGCTTCATCTGTGGTGGAAATGTGGGAGGTTGGGCTGTGGCACCCTAGCAGTACCAGCTGAACTCGGTTGAGTCCCTGATTAGACTGAAGGAACATAGAGAGTAGAGGTCCCCTTTTTGTTTTGTTTCATTGTTGGTGTCGGCTAACCCCCAAAATTGGGGGAAGTGCCTTGGTATATGGATGGATGGATTAGATGATATCATGATACTTGCAGGAAATTAAATTATAAAGGTTTTACCCATCTTATCTTAAGCTGACTAATCCATTTGGTCCAGGATTAAGTTTGTCTCTTCCCTTAGGTCTTTGAGCTGCAATCATCTTTATGAGGGACATTATTCAACAATTCATCTGTTTTAGATCTGGTTATTTTTTAGTTCTAGTTTCAATTGTGTTACTTGTACAGCCACAGGTATCATATTCAATATCTCTGTACCTGCCCACTCCAGCAGAGCCAATAATCATCTGATTTTGTCAACTTTTGTCAACTCAATGTGGCCTGATAAGTACCAGTTCAGCCAAGAGGAGTACAGACTCATGCTTTTGTTCAGTGACAAATCATGAAGAGCCAACAGGAGAAAACTGGAGAAGGCCGTACAAGATTTCCTGTGAAAAAATTCAAGATTGTTCTACATCTGTTCCATGACCAGGAAAGTATGGAATGGATTTGGATAAAAGAGGGAGTTAATGTGCAAGAAGAGACATCCCTTTACTGATAAGGGACACCTCTGAGTCACTCCTCTCCACCATTCTTCTTCCTCCTAGCACCCCTACTGGAATGAGCCTGGGAGAGGCAAAAAGGCGTGAGGTAGGGTCCAATCCTTTCTGGAGGAATAAGCAGTTGGTGGGCATTTCTTGGCATTATAGAAGGGCTAAGGACCTTGGCCATGGTCTTCCTCGAAAAACAGGAGCACTTGAGCGATATCACAAGGTGGATGAAGGAGTACAACATTCCCTTCCACTACCTCAATACATACCACCTTCCTGAGAGGTAGATGAAGAGTCCAATACCTATCCGGTCCTTAAAGCAACTATGTCTTTGGGACTAAGAAGCACCACCATAACTGACCATCCATCAGTCAATGGTTCCTTCAGAATAGAGATTATGTGCTAGTCAATCCGTTCTGGTTTTGTTTCCTCACTCTAGACTATGAACACTCAAATCCAAATTGATCCAGGAACATATAATCAGTAGTCAGACCATGAATCGGGTAGTAAATAATCTTGTTTTATGTCTGGGAAGCAATTCCATTTGCCAAAGATTAAGAGCAGTATAGGGTACCCTCCATCTGGTGAAAGGGTGTGGTTGTGTGGTCAGCACAACTTGGAGGCTACTCGCTGACCAGTTCAACAAGTTGACAGCACGCTAGCGTGCAGGATCAATACTGAGCAGTGGTATATTCTTTTTCAAAGCTACACTCCAAAATCAAACCATTGTTCTTCAGTTGAAGTAGCTATCCTGGAGGGTATTTAGCCTTGCATGGTGTATCGGCTCCTCCATGTTGACCAGTTTTTCCGACTTTTTACTATAGTGTATGGGTTTCATCAATCACTTTTTTTATAATTCTGTACATATTGTTTTTGTTATAATTCTTGTTAATCTAGTTTTTAAGTATGATGTCTTTTTCATTTCTATTAATTCTTATGCTGTCTGGAGACATTGAGCGTAATCAGGGACCAGTACGTTCTAGATTTCATCAATGTCGTCTTCTGTATTGCAGTATTCGTGTTCTTCATGCAAATATTCAAGACCTTACAGTTGCGACAGTATGATATTCTTTTGTGCTCAGAATCTTTGGTTTCTAATATGAGGCACTCATCTGAGCTCCTTATAACTGGTTTTAAGAAGCCAATAATGTTGAAATGTGATGCCATCCCTAGGGCCAGGGGAATGGTGGTGTATATTAGGACTGAGTACCCTGCTTCTCATAAGTCCTGCTATCAATGTGGATGTCATGAGATTCAGGTAATAAAAGTTTATGGCAGGCATAACAACTTTTATTTGTATTCGATCTACCGGAATCCAGACATGGATGATTCTATCTTCGATTGTCTTCTTACCATTATAGCTAAGATACAAGAAGATGACAGAAAGGCTTCTTCTGTCTTTGTTGGTGATTTTAATGCTCAGCATGGGGAGTGGTTAAGTTCTATCTCTCCTATCGATCGCCATGGCTTGAGAGCTTTAGACTTTGCCTTTGGATCAGGCTGTGAACAAATCATAAATGAAGCTACTCACAAGTCTAGTAATTGCTTGGACTTTGTATACACCGACTCCCCTGGTGTTATAACTAGTAAGGTTGGTTCTCCACTCGGGACATCTGATCATGCCTTGATTTCATTAGTAGTGAAGACTGAGCAGCCTGTCCCTGATGTATCATACTCTTGTAAAATTTATATGAAATCCCTAGCAGACTGGAATGGGATTTTGCATGATCTTTTGTGCTTGAATTGGTCACAATTATATAGTAGTGTAGATCCCGTTGTCCCTTTGAATGTGAAACTAGTCAACATAATTGATAGGCGTATCCCTTCTCGTGTGCTAAGGTACCGAGTGAAGGACAAACCGTGGTTCAATGATGATTGTAGACGTGCTTATTTGGAGAAGCAGGAGGCCTATTATCTTTGGAAGGGTAACAGATCAGATTTGACCTGGAATAACTATACACAGCTTCGAGCTTTTGCTCAGAGAGTTTATGCCTCAACTGAAAAGAAATACAATTTAACCATAAAAGAAACCCTTTCTGGTACAACTCAGGAACATAAATGATGGTCTACCCTTAAATCTGTACTCTTTGGTGTTGATGCAACAGTTTCTCCTTTACTTAAACCAGATGGCTCAGTCACTCACTGTCCAAAGGAAAAGGCAACCCTTTTGGCTGATGTTTTTGACAGTAAACAGAGTAATGAAAAACTTGAACTTCCTCATTCCTTTTTTCCTGAGGCTAAACTAATTATTTTAGCTTTTCGATCTTGTGAAATAAAAGATCTGTTGATGGACCTTGATGCTCATGGAGGTGTAGACCCAAATGGTATTTTTCCTTTGTTTTTTATAAAGACAGAAGATTTCTTAGCTCCAAAGTTATGTTATTTTGCGCAAGTTAGCAAGAAGAGGGGTTTTTAGCACTTGTTGGAGAATTGGTAATGTTACTCCTCTACATAAATGTATTTGTGGTAGCTCAAGTCCTACTGATTACAGCCCAATTTCCATAACTCCCATATTATCTAAAGTTTTTGAATGTCTTCTGGCAAAATGTCTTAATAGGTTTGAAGGTAATCATCTATTCCCTAGTTTGCAATTTGGTTTCCGTAAAGGCCTTGGAGTATGTGAGGCCCTTCTTACAATCTCCAATGCTGTACAGAAATCTCTTGATTGTGGTCAGGAAGTTTGTATGATTGGCCTTGATTTTAGTGCTGCCTTTGACCATGTTAATCATGAGGCTCTTGTTTTCAAACTCAAACAGTTGGGAGTGGGTGGGTCGTTTCTTAGCATTATTATTTATTTTCTAAGTAATAGATCTCAAAGAGTTGTTGTTGATGGGCACCATAGTGAGTATAGGAATGTTATATCTGGTGTTCCACAGGGTAGTGTTCTTGGCCCATTACTTTTCATACTACAGCATTTACACATGACATGTGGTTTGGCCTAGAAAACAAGCTTGTTACATATGTAGATCTGGGGTTGGTGAATCCCTTAATAGAGATTTAGCTAAAATTAGTGCATGGTGCAAATTATGGGGTATAAAGTTGAATCCTAACAAAACTCAAAGTATGATTGTAAGTAGGTCACGGACGGTGGCACCTCAAGTTCCGGATCTCAGTATGAATAATATTTCTTTAAATTTGTATTACTCTTAAAATTTTAGGTGTGATTCTCGACAGCAAATTTACTTTTGAGAAACACATTAGGTTTGTGTCTTTTTCAATTGCACAAAAAAATTGGCTTATTGAGAGTCTTACAAGATTTTCGGTGATCAATCTATTCTGAAGAAGTGTTTTAATTCTTTCATTCCACCTTATTTTGAGTATTGTTTTCCTGTCTGGTCTTCAGCTGCTGACTCTGATCTTAATTTGTTAGACAGAAACTTACGGTCTATTAAATTTCTTATTCCTGATCTAGATATTAATCTTTGGCACCGTCGTTCAATTAGTTCATTATGCCTGTTACATAAGATTTTTCATAACTCTGACCATCCTTTACATTCAGATCTCCCTGGACAATTCTGTTCTGTTCGTAATACTAGGCAGGCATTTAATTCCAATAGCCAGGCCTTCTCCATCATGAGGCTCAATAATACAAAGTATTCTAGTTTTATTCCAGCTGTTACCAAGTTGTGGAATGATCTTCCTAATCGAGTAGTTGAATCAGTAGAACTTCAAAAGTTCAAAGTTGGAGCAAATGTTTTTATGTTGACCAGGCTGACACAATTTTTTTATAGTTTATATATGACATATCTGTGTTTATGACGTTGTTAATAGTTTATACATGACATCTATTCTGACGTTGTTACTGTTTTTAGAATTATTTATTGTTAATTTGTTCTTATCATTTATTTACTTCCTTTCCTCACTGGGTTATTTTTCCCTATTGGGGCCCTTGGGTTTATAGCATCTTGCTTTTCCAACTAGTGTTGTAGCTTGGCTAGTAATAATAATAATAATAATAATAATAATAATAATAATAATAGTCTTGTGTAGTGCCATAGCCTCAGTACCATGGTCTTCCACTGTCTTAGGTTAGAGTTTACTTGCTTTAGGGTACACTTGAGCACACTATTCTATCTTATTTCTCTTCCTCTTGTTTTGTTGAAGTTTTTATCGGAGATATTTATTCTAATGTTACTCTTAAAATATTTTTTACTTTTTTTCCTTTCCTTACTGGGCTATTTTCCTTTTTGGAGCCCTTGGGCTTATAGCATCCTGCTTTCTCAACTAGGGCTGTAGCTTAGCACGTAATAATAATAATAATAATAATAATAATAATAATAATAATAATAATAATAATAATACCAAAGTACCTTCTGAAAGAAGAGACTGAAGCAGTATTCCTTAATCTAAGTTTTGGTGGCCTGTTGGTAACGTTCTTGCCTGGTGATCCCCAGACAAGGGTTCGAGTCCTGCTCAAACTCATTAGTTCCTTTAGGTTGCTGCAACCTCACTATCCTTGTAAGCTAAGGATGGGAGGTTTGCGGGAGCCTATAAGTCTATCTGCTGAGTCGTCATCAGCCTTTGCCTAGCCTTCCTTGGTCCTAGCTTGTATGGAGAGGAGGCTGGGGTCCTGATCATATGTATATATGGTTAGTCTTAGGGCAATGTCCTGCCTAATGGGGCAATATCACTGTCCCTTGCCTCTACCATTCATGACTGGCCTTTAAGCCTTTAAAATGGTGAAGAAGACTGCTCAAAATCCTCGATCACTTGGTCTGTGCCGTGACCATCCCTTTACAGGAATGATGGGCTGTGGCCCACCTGTCACCCCCCAGGTGATTGGCTGTGGGATAGATCGGCCGATGGCACAAGTGACTGGTCCCAAATAACGGATTTTGAGCGAAGCGAAAAATCTATTTTTGGGTGAGGTAGCCATGTCGTCCTGATGGAAGTTCCTTTATAGTAGCTTCCTAGGTTATATTTAACTACAGTGGTATATCCCAGAGAATTTTACTTAAGGTATCCAGAATTCTAACTCCTGGCGCGAATATCCCTGGCTTTTGCCTTTCCATTGCCACATGTGATTGGCCCTGTGATCCTTTGGACCTGTAAAGCAGTGCTGGACTCACAGCCCGGTGTTCTGATCTTAAAGTACGGGGTGGAAACTGACTTTTTCTCTCAAAAACGTAAATGATACCCATATTGGCCTGCTGTACATTGCTGGAGATCGGTTCGGTTAGGACTGGTCACCTGTAGCTGATGAAATAGCGGTGACTGTCACATTAGGCTCACAATTGCTAATCAACCCTGAAAGTACCAGGCAATTTTTGATTTCTGTATTGGAACGAGTCCTTAAGGAGACCGTTAAAAAAAGAAAAAAAAGAAAAAAAGAGAGAGAGAGAGAGAGAGAGAGAGAGAGAGAGAGAGAGAGAGAGAGAGAGAGAGAGAGAGAGAGAGAGAGAGAGAGAGAGAGAGAGAGAGAAATTATTTTGGTTGAAATTTATGTCGTCCAGTTTTCGCCACCAACAGTATCTAAATGGAGTACTCTTGCCAGACGTGAAAAGGGTTAAAATTGATTTTTTTTTGTAATTATTCGCAACCAAATGTGTATAAAATGAGAAAAAATTACTTATTTTTCATCATACTGTATATAAATTTTACATAGATAACTTTGTATACAATGTATTTTCCTTCTTTCTGGCAATGAATATGGTTGCCTTCACGACAAGTAATCCTGATCAGTCTCAAATGAGGGAAAGTTAGTGGCTCCCAGACAGCTGTCTTGAGTGCACATGTATTTTTTTTTACTGTGGAAAAGTTGCCAACGAGTGTTTATTTTGTTCTTGTGAATTCTACGTATAATATCAAGATGCCAAAGAAAAGAGGATCTAAAAGGAGGTAAGAATTGAGTAACATCATGAAAGATCGACATGAACGTAAAAAAAAAGTTGAAATTAGGTAAAGAAAAAAGTGGATAATGTGATAGTGGCAAGAGCCATTGGTAGTGAAGGTCGTGGTTGCTTGCTTCAATCCTTTTTGACAGCCTGTATCATGAAAGTAAGTTGTCTTAAAATTGTTGCACTTCAAAGTCTATCTTCTTCCTTATTTATTGTCTAATTTCTTTCAATTAAAAACCTGTGAACTTCTCGTTAAATTTTTCTTCAAACATGCCATAGGGAATTTTGTAAATTTTTGTCTATTCTTTAAATAATTTTTTGATATATGAAATGTGCAATTTTCCCCCTTCTGCAAAGTTCATTGAAAATTAGTAACTTATTTTTGTTGCACCTCAATTTTGTATGGTAATTTCCGCAGAGAATTTATCTGTGATTGTTTTAGATAATGGTTTTTATCTTTTAGTTTTTCAACTTGGTAAAAAATTATGGAAACCTTCAGGGTTTAACCCAAGTCCTTTTTTAAAATCAGAAAATATTCACTAAAAAGGAGGGAGCGGGAAAATTAGTTAAACCTTGTGGGAAAAACCTCTTCAAAAGGTGTACTATAGAAGGCATACCCAATCATTTTGGTTTAAAAAAAAGGTGTCCGTTTAAACTCTTACCCTAAAGGGAATGATACCCTTGTTGGCCTTCTGTACAGTCATGGAGATCAGTCCGATTAGGACTGTTCATCTGTAACTGATGAAACAACGGTGGCTGTACCACCAGTCTCACAATTGCTAACTGACACCGAAGGTACAAGTCAGTGGGTGAGTCCAGTATGGCACAGTATGTAAACCAGGGTAAGGAACACTCCTCCATATCATGGTAGTAATGAGAAAGCTGAGCGCATATATCCCCAACTTTTCCCAACCAATGGTGCTAATTTTTGGTCTAAGTAGAGCTGTTTACCTGCTTCCAGTGCAACAGTTGCAACAGTAACACTGGCTCACTCTTGCCTGACAGACCCCTAGGGTATCAGTTAGTGGGAAAGTACCATCGCTCCCTCTCGAAGGAGAAGAGCCATTATTGTAAGTCTAAACAAAGTTTCTAGTGAAAAGTTATCCCACGCGACTATCTTTGTTGTCGCTTTTTCAAGGAAGAAATACCTGACGAATGGAATGGAGATAGGAGAAGAGATTAGTAGAGGAGGAAGATGGAGGGTGAACTCTCCTTCCCTTTCTTAACCACTCATCCTTGCTGTAATGGTCTAGGTGATTAAAATGATGCTCCTTCTGAGGAGGTAGCTACAAGAGCTTCATCTGTCACAGCACAAACCTTTATACAGGGTCTAATCACACTTATTAACATTGAAACACGAGATTCACCATTCAAGGGAACATTGTCAGAGCCAGGTGATCCTGCCAGACAAATAATTTTCACCATCACACATGCATGTATGGGCGACAATCGATCCAAATAAGGTAATTCCCTCCTAATGCAGAGAAACTAAAACAAAATGAGACTAGTTACACTCTAAGTTCAAAGTCTTCCAGATAGGCAAAGCAAGAACAGCACTCAATTAAAGGTAAGGGAGCTACTCATAGTCACCCCTTCATAAAGGTACAAAACACATGGGGTTTTGAAGGTTTTTATCCTCATAGCAACAAAATTAACTCCACCACATGGCTACCTCTCAGTGTGTTTCTGCTTACAAGCGAGCGCCCTCCCAAAAAAGAAAAAATACAATTATCTCAAGCTAATATAAGGAGAAATCTATTACATCTGTACCTATTGTAGCCAAAGAAAAATACAGCTGTTCTTTGACAGGCACGTAGGCAGGGCTTCCCATTGCACCATGTCATTTACCATCTACTGTACCTCGTTCATGATTCAATGGATGTTCCAGCACAATTAAAAACATGTTCCCATTTCAAAGGATGAAAGGTTTGTATATGCATGGGAACAAGTGTAAGTTGTGTCCATCAAATGTGAATAAAATAGCTGTGTAAGGGCATCAGTGGCTTAGCACTCTCTCGTGCCATACTTGAAGCTTATGCTTTATAGTTTGGGTAATATTGCTCAGCACTGAGGAGATATTCCTGAATTGTACATTGACGTTAATAGTAAGAGAGATTGGACAGCAAGATTGAAGAAATGAGGCAGGAATTGAGTTAAAGTAGAAGAATAAAAAGTGGAGCTAATTTGCATTCTTAGTTTAGTCAACCAAACTCTTCATAACAAGCATGGCTATTTCTGTTAGCAAAATAACTGATAATGTTACCAAGTTGTTGTCATAATTGTTTCTTTCATCCGTTTAGATTTGTAGAAGAAATCTTGTGCCAAATTGCATAAAAAATCTCATCATCCTTTAAAATTCAGTAAGACTTCAAAAACTTGTACCAAGTCATGCCAAAATCCAAAATGGCCAACTTTGGTTCCAGCAAAAGGGGGGAACAGATATAGCTTCATGAAAGCTATGGGATAGAAAAGGGAAAAAAGATGCCTGTACCAAGATAAGAACTGACATGTAAGCTTATAATATTAGCTAACTCACTTGGATTTTGAGTCCCCTTGCTTACAAGAATAAGATATAAGCCATTATACTGCCCACACTGTGAGCTAAAACCTTTCCTTGCATTATACCCTTGCTGCAGAAAAAAAAAAAAAAACATAATACTACCCCAAAGTATAAGATAATCAATGCCCTATTAAACTACTGTTGCACCTCATAGACCCAACAATTGGTGTTCAATCAAGGTTGCAATCCAACCCTAGCACGATTAGTCAGAATACCCGGAGAGGTTTGTGATCAAGACCTCCATGCTGGAGTTTGATAAAAGTCAATCCCTGTTGCTAGACAATAAGAGGACTTGGCTTAGAACTGGGAAAGAGGGTATGATGGTAGACTTGAAGGATGCTATACTGCTCAACTCTCTCTCAGTTATCATTGTGATGGTCTCCTTCTGAAATGAAAATAAGGTTCTAACTATTCTAATGGGGCCACAGTACTTACTAGGTTCAATCCTTACCAGACAGGGCATGGTAGGCAAGTAATGACTCCAGAAATTTATGGTCAGTGCAGACTTACTTCTCCAAAAGATCTGTGTTATCAGGGGATGACCTGTATAATTGACAGATGAAGAAGCAGGCATTGCCATACTTCCCTTGAGGGAAGGAGGACAGAAAAAGATTTGATCATTATGAAGATGGGTGTTTGGATGTGTCAGGAGGTGTGGCATTTTCGTTCATAGAACGGCTGCATCATTACAAGATGAACTCTGAGCAGTGTTCACCACTGGTACCTTAACTCTCACTTTTTGGCTTCAAGCCCCACATGAAGCACATCATCTCAATTGATGAACTAAACCAAGGGAGTGTGTCCCACTGCCCTTGGGGAACAAGCACCAAGGTAAGTCATGATACTTACTTATGTGACTTTTTGGCAGTGCCCTGAAACAAGCCTGCCTGTTAGGTTGCTAATGTTTCCCATTGTGATCAGACATTGGGTGGCTGGTCAAGTTTGAGAGTTTGGGCATATACATATCACAAGTAATTTTGCAAGACAAACACACAGTTCCTCATCCTCATCAAATCATAATCATCAATTATCAAGTCCTCTTGGCAATGGGCAGGGTGATGGAAGCAGGTCCCTGTCAGTACCAGCAGCACCTAATCCAAGTCCTGCATGAAGTATGGTGCCCATAGAAAAATTTTTGGAATGGCATTCGTCTTTGGTAACCAGATATGTAAGCTGCCCTTTAAAGTTTAAAAGACACACACAACTCACTCTTAAAGAGGGAAGGGCCAAGAAAAGGTAGCTCAAATATCATCTACTTCAACTTTGATCTGGACGCCTAGCCACAGATATTCAGACAGCATACATTACAGATAAAAAACAATTCAGCATAAACTAATTACAGAAAACTAAAATATATGAACTCTCAAAGATCAGACAAATGGAGAAGCTATGAGAACACCCAGGAGTTCTGCAAAATGATGCACGATGCTCCAGAAGCAACAATTGATACATATCTTGCAAATTCCCACTCATCTGCACTCTCCTAAAGATAGAGGGACCTCACCCGGAGGCACAACATCAAATATAATTGCTACATAATTGCTGGTAGGTTAGAAGGACTAAAAAAATTTAAGCTCTTTTCTGACTAAGACAACATGTATGGCATTTGAAAGGCCATTAAATCCATCTATGGGCCTAAGACAAATACAATCACTATGGTCAGCAACTTTGATGATACAAATCTTTTAAAAGAATTGGCTGGTATTCTAAATCCATAGACTGATCATCTCCTGTAAATCATTGTTAAAAAGTTTGTAAGTCAGTTATTGATGCTCTGCCTAACATCCAGGACCTCAACAAGATCCAGAATTACATGAAACAGAGCAATAAAAAATATTAAGAAAAACAAAAACTGCAGTCCTAATTTCATTCCTGATGGAATATTCATGAAAGAAGGCTACCTTCTCAAAAAGTAGGTCCAAAAGAGCATGTGAGCCCTATGGAGAGGAAAGCAACTACCAAAATTATGGATAACTCCATGATAATTTATATTAATAAACAAAGGAAAGAGAAGTGACTGCAATGATAACAGATGTATTTTCCTTTCATATGTAGCTAGTAAAATACCAAAAATAATCATGCTCTCATACTTACCTAAACATATACTGTACTTGAATCCATGCTACCAAAACGTCAATGTGGGTTTTGGAAACAAAGAGACAATTGACATGAATTCTATATTGAAGCAAATTCAGGAGTTACTAGCAAGTTTCTTAAAATAATTCGCCTCTTTCATTTCAACACGGAAACAAAAGTCTGGACTGGCTTCTTGAAATCCTCATGCGCATGAAGCAGGGTGAGTATTTTGACTCCTCTTCTGTTCAATATGTTCATATCCTCAATAAAGACCTTACTGTAAGAGAAGGATACTGAATGGATGGTCTCCTGTTTAACATCAGATGGTTATAAGCCCATACAAAATCATGTACGTGCCAATCTGCAATATGCTGACAATGCTGCCATTTTTGGCCACACCCCGAAATCAATGGAACACATCTTTAGACACCCTATCTTCAATACACCAGTAGTAGCATTGCTTTATCCACTACTTAGATCAACAATGACGTAATGAGAAAAATAAACCAGGTTTACATGCTTTTGGCCAGTTGAAGACCAGGGTTTTCCAGAACAAACACTTAAGATTGACCACTAAAGGATAAGCACAGTATTTAATGCAGTATTGATCCCAACTCTCCTCCATAGTATAGAGGCATGGATTCTATATCGACACCATCGCAAGCACATAGAGCATTCTTATGTTTCCAGTTTGTGGAAAATTATAGGCATCTCCTGGAGAGATCAGATTTCACTGTCAAAAGATTCTGAAAAGAATAAGATGCACAAATGTAGAATCCCTACTCATCAAAAACCAACTATGCTGGCTTGGTTATGTTATCCATATACTGCTCTTGATGAAAGCATGCCAAAACAAATCTTATACAGACAACACAGCCACTGAAAGCCTGGTGGCCTCACCAAGAAGAGAAACAAAGATCAAGTTAAATCAACTTCTAAGAAATACTCCTAAAACTTTTTTAGTGAGGATCAAATCTAAGGCTACATATTCAGATCTTGTAAAGTCTGTTACCAAACTTTAATATACTAAAATCTCAAGATGACACATGTAGAAATTTTATAAATAAAACAAAAAAAGGACAACAATACCAAGAACTAGTAATCCCATGATTGTTGAATATTCCAACGAAATTCTAAAAAAAAAAAAAAACTGCAGGTTGATTAAGGGATTTTGACGAAGGAAAAATCTATTTCTGGGCTAGGAACCTGTGTCGCCCAGTGAAATGCTCCTATAGCACCATTTCTAAGGCATAGTTATTGCTAAATATACCAGAGAAAAAAGAAAAATGATGCATGGAATGCCAGGAATAAACCCAGTTCGTTCACTCTATGAGTGTCGGTATAGTAAACTAGGGCGTGATAGAACTACGACCATAGGTCCCTCACCAGTTAGACCTCTCCCTCATCCACATCCCCTGGAACAACAAGGTGCCGTCCTACACCCGTCTGCTGCCTCCTACTACGACTATCCCTCCCCACCCCTACGCCAACCCCCATACCTCATTCCTCCATAGCACCAGCGTTGGTCAGTGTTCTGCTCACTAGCTCGTGGCAAGAGGCATATCAAAATATATAAACTTAAGCTAGTACTGCTACGATTAGCATATTTCTGGCTCACAGACCTGATAAGGTCCCCTAGGTTTGTTCCTAATCTGGTTGCTGAACCCAGACTGCCGACAGTCAAGATGGCACTGTTTTCTATGCAGAATGTAATATTCAACAATTTAAAGAACCTACTACTCAGTCCAGCAAGAGCAAATCGCCACAACCTAAAGAGAAATAGACATCTAAGAAGTAGGAATCCCAACTCATCAGGCCTATAAGCCATGAAGTGAAGCACATTGTAACCTTCCAAATGCAGCAGATGATTCTTCAAACATATTCAAAGGCTTCTAAAGCCACAGCTAGTCAAACTTTTAACTAAATTAAGTACAGTACTGTATATAAATTCAGACACTAATACTGACATAAGTATTAACAGTGTATGGAAATAAACAAGAAAACATACAACTGATCATTTTTTAATACATCATTCAGTATAAAAATTCAAAATAAGATACTTAGCAATGCAGTGAAAAACAAAAAAAAGGGTTATACAGAAAATAATGTAATGAGACATATATGAACTAATTTCTGTTAAAGTCTTATTCAGTACAGTTCAAGGTAGTAGGCTGGCCAAGGCACCAGCCATCCGTTGAGATACTACCGCTAGAGTGTTATTAGGTCCTTTGACTGACCAGACAGTACCACATTGGATACCTCTCTCTGGTTACGGCTCATTTTCTCTTTGCTGACACACACGCAGAATAGTCTGGCCTATTCTTTACACATTCTCTTCTTTCCTCATACACTTGACAACACTGAAATTACCAAACAAAACTTCTTCTCTCAAGAGGTTAACTATTACACTGCAACTGTTCAGTGGCTACTTTCCTTTTGGTAAGTGTAGAAGAGAGACTCTAGCTATGGTAAGCAGCTCTTCCAGGAGAAGGACAATCAAATCAAACCATTGTTCTCTAGTCTTGGTTAGTGCCATAGCCTTTGTACCATGGTCTTCCACTGCCCTGTGTTAGAGATCTCTTGCTTGAGAGTACACTCGAGCACACTATTCTATCTTGTTTCCCTTCCTCTTGTTATTTTGAAGTTTTTATCCTCTTGTTATTTTCAAGTTTTTATACTTTATATATAAAAGATTTATTTTAATGTTATTTTTGTTCTTAAACTTCTCTTGTAGTTTTTCCTAATTTCCTTTCCTCACTGAGCTATTTTCCCTGTTGGAGCCCTTGGGCTTATAGCATCCTGCTTTTTCAATTAGGGTTGTAGCTTAGCAAGTAATAATAATAATAAAGGATGGGAACAGATAGAGTATGACTTGACCACAAAAGGAAAGTTTTGAAAGTTTACTGAATGTTGAGGATAATAGGGAGGCAGATATAATTGCTGTTGCAGGTGTTGAGGTGCCAGTAATGGGAGATGAGAATGAGAGAGAGAGAGAGAGAGATTACAAGAGAGGAAGTGAGGAGAGCACTAGATGAAATGAAAGTAGGAAAAGCACCTGGTATGGATGGTGTGAGAGCTGAGATGTTGAAGGAAGGGGGTGTGACTGTACTTGAATGGTTGGTGAGATTGTTTAATATGTGTTTTATGTTGTCAATGGTACCAGTAGATTGGGTTTGTGCATGTATTGTACCACTATATAAGGGTAAGGGAGATGTGCATGAGTGTTATTAGTTTGTTGAGAGTGGATGGAAAAGTGTATGGTAGAGTGCTGATTATTAGGATTAAAGATAAAACAGAGGAAGCAATCTTAGAAGTACATGGTGGTTTTAGAAGAGGTAAGGGATGTATGAATCAGATTTTTACAGTTAGGCAGATATGCAAGAAATATTTAGCAAAAGGTAAGGAGGTGTATGTTACGTTTATGGATCTGGAAAAAGCGTATGATAGAGTTGATAGGGAAGTGATGCGGAATGTGATGAGGTTATATGGAATTGGTGGAAGGTTGTTGCAAGCAGTGAAAAGTTCCTACAATGGTAGTAAAGCGTGTGTTAGGATAGGAAATGAAGTGAGCGATTGGTTTCCGGTGAGAGTGGGGCTGAGACAGGGATGTGTGATGTCGCCGTGGTTGTTTAACTTGTATGCTGATGGTGAATGCTCGAGTGCTTGGAAAAGGATTGAAACTGGTAGACGAGAATGATCATGAATTGGAGGTAAATCAGTTGTTGTTTGCAGATGATACTGTGCTGGTTGCAGATTCAGAAGAGAAGCTTGGCCGATTAGTGACAGAATTTGGAAGGGTATGTGAAAGAAGGAAGTTGAGAGTTAATGTGGGTAAGAGTAAGGTTATGAGACGTACGAGAAGGGAAGGTGGTACGAGGTTGAATGTCATGTTGAATGGAAAGTTACTTGAGGAGGTGGATCAGTTTAAGTACTTGGAGTCTGTTGTTGCAGCAAATGGTGGAGTGGAAGCAGATGTACATCAGAGTGAATGAAGGTTGCAAAGTGTTGGGAGCAGTGAAGGAGTGGTAAAGAATAGAGGGTTGGGCAAGAATGTAAAGAGAGTTCTGTATGAGAAAGTGATTGTACTAACTGTGATGTATGGATCGGAGTTGTGGGGAATGAAAGTGACAGAGAGACAGAAATTAAATGTGTTTGAGATGAAGTGCCTGAGGAGTATGGTTGGTGTATCTCGAGTAGATAGGGTTAGGAACGAAGTATTGAGGGTGAGAACGGGTGTAAGAAATTATTTAGAAACTAGAGTGGATATGAATGTCGAGGTGGTTTGGCCATTTTGAGAAAATGGAAAATGCCTGTCTGCTAAAGGTGATGAATGCAAGAGTTGATGGGAAAAGTATAAGAGGAAGGCCAAGGTTTGGGTGGATGGATGGAGTGAAGAAAGCTCTGGGTGATAAAAGGATAGATGTGAAAGATTCAAGAGAGCATGCTAAAAATAGGAATGAATGGCGAGCAATTTTGAAGCAGTTCCAGTAGGCCCTGCTGCTTTTTCCAGTCGCCTTGGATGACGGCGGAGGTAGCAGCAGTAGGGGATTCAGCGTTATGAAGCTTCATCTGTGGTGGATAACGGGGGAGGGTGGGCTGTGGCACCCTAGCAGTACCAGCCGAACTCAGTTGAGTCCCTTGTCAGGCTGGGAGGAACGTAGAGAGGAAAGGTCCCCTTTTTTATGTTAGCTACCCCCCAAAATTGGGGGAAGTGCCTTGGTATATATGGTACATATATATACAAAGGGAAAGGAATAATGATGTTATGTGATAAAGAAGAGGAACCCTGACAAGAATCCTTTTCAGTTCTATAATATACAATACTATCTTTACTGCTTGTAGCTTTCCACAAAAGGTACTTAAAAAGGGATTTTGACGAAGGAAAAATCTATTTCTGGGGAGAGACCTGTGGCGCCCGGTGAAAAGAGTTCTTCTTATATATCTTTTCTGATAAAACCTTCCAATTATACCAGAGAAAGATAAAAGCATGGAATGCTGAGTTTACTACCCTCGCGCGAGCACCTTTTGGGTGTCGTGTATAAAGCAAAGGCGCGTGAAAACCACTATTCACAGGTTGTCTTCCATTTAGTTAATTCCATCGTCAAAGGGATGGGCCGATACAAAGGCCCTAGCCAACCACCAGCGCCACACCACCACGCCACGACGCGATTGTCATTACCATCCATTGAAACAAATTGAAATCTATCCATGGTACAGTACTAGTAATGATTCAGCTTATTATGAGCAATATGAGCAATATATAATTAAATCTTTAAGACCAAAAATATAAATGGTTTAGGAACTAAATATGATTTATGAATTTGCCAAGTAATGATCAAACGTGAGCTTATGTTTTCCCAGTCTAAAAAAAACCAACTGTTTCTATAAAATATCTAAATTTGCTGTAAAATCATACTGTGCTTAGGGGATCCTACACATCATATAACCAACACCTTATGAAATGTTCTAATCAATAAAATTACAATAGGAAATATGCATGCAAACATACCCTAATTGACTATCAAGAATAAAATGATCTTGCACTCCTTTAAAAAAAGTCAAGAGAAAATAGTTTCATAATAAACCATTAACATTACATCAAATTCAAGTTACTGTACCTCAAATTATAATGTACCACAGAATATTGTAATAAGTATGATAGAGAGTTTTGACTTTCGTTTATCAACAGCCATGACATTGACATATTTAATTCACAATTTCATATGGAATTAAAGATTCACTAGATTAAACTGAAGTTTCCTAGAACCCAAACAAAAGAATAGATGGACATGTCTAGGTATGTTTTATCATTTGTATATAATCATCTATTCTATGCCACAGCATACTGCTTTAGCTACTGAATACTACTGCATCAATAAAATTTGTGTATATAAAATAAATACCATACTGTACTATGACACCATCAGCGTAGCCTAAATTACAAGCTATACTTTTAATTGCATAATATTGTACTTAACTACACAACTAAATTTCTCCTAATTACAACATAGCCATGCAACTTACCTTTCATCTATTTTTTTCAAGAATTATATATCGACATGACCCAGACCATGCATATTCTGTTTTATACATTCTACATCAGCAAACTTCTGCAATCATGACAAAGCCAATCATGTACCTCAGGCCAGTACTATTATTGAGCTTTAAGAAATTTTTCATGCTTTTGAAATCCTCTTAAAATGTTTCCCATGTATTTTCCTCCTAATTATAACTATTAACATCATATATGTAATGATTTCAAAGAGTGAATTCTACACTGTGAGATACATCAAATTCCTGTTAGACATAAATAAAGAATGTATTGCTTGATAGTGAATTTCGACAAATTTTGAACATGATTATTACTGTAAATGCACTACCACACCATCAAAATCCGTGAATAGGGCCCATTATAATCCCGACTACACCATCTGGCTAGAATACTGAACTGCATTTTACAAGCATGACTCACAGCATTTTTCTTGCTCACTAACATCATCTATCTTGATATACAAGTACCATGAAAACACTCCATGACACAAAGGAGTAGATAAAAGTCTGGGAATGAGAAAACATCTATAGCTAGAAGTCTTAAATTCTACAGCATGAAAGACAGAACTTTACATGGAGTGCTTACATCATAAAAGTATCAAGAAAACTGGGCTTACTGTATTTCGTTGGAAAGTGAGTCGGAGAGAGAGAGAGGGGGTGTGAGTAGGTCTGTAGGAGGTTGCAGCCCCCCCTCTGCTTCAATCATCTCTACTGGTGGGCAGATTATGTGGCTCCGCCTGATGAGACAAGCAACACACACCTCACTAGTAGCACATGACACTCACAACACCACACCACTGATTCTAAGGCTCAACATACTTGAATGGGAAACTCTTATTTCAGTAAAACCCTAGTAAGAATTCCCTCTTAACATCAACTACAAATTTAAGTACAAATAAATGTATACATGGAAATCCACAACTAATATGTCTTCTTACTAGAATATAATTTTTCTAATAAAAGCTTTAAAAGCCATTCACAGCAACCACAGAATGTCATAAAATAAAAGGATGCTCAAGTTAATATGAATTTTAAAATAATTAATTACAAAAAGCAGCAATGATTAGGGATTTGATTGCACTATTTAGCATATGTATAAACACTTGCTATAGTCTGAAAATTGATTTAAGGAACAAACTACGTTAGCCATAAGAGAAGAAATCAGAATATGAATCAAAGAGAGAAAATATTAAAATATGATCTACAAGTTTCATAATGATAATACAAAGGCTGGAATGTTGTATTTAGACCAAGTAAAAATAAATTAACTAGCATTTTGGTACAAAATATATTGAGTAAATCTGAAAAATTAATAAAAATGGTTAAATATATAAAATATTCATAAATAAAAATTCAAATAACTACCTGTACTACAATGATAGATAACTGACAAAAAATCATAACACCTGTTCAAATACAATACCTTGGATCATTTTGAAGAAATTACCCCACTTACAAGAGAGTAATGAAAAAGGTGGAAACTATTTGAAATGTCAGTTTCAACTTCCAGTATTTAAGCAAATTAAAACTAGCTGTAGCTCTCAAATTATTAAAATCCTTAATCACATTTATTGACTTGTACTGAATTTTCCAATTCAAAATGATAAGTGCTATTTCTACAGCAATGCAGAATCATTTGATAGTTCTCAAGATAAGTATTGAATATCAAAAACTCGTCCAAAATGAAATCTTTAAAGATGTTTGTTGAAACAAGACTCGCCAACAAAAAATACCAGCTAACTAATGACAAAAAAACATCAGAAGTCAAAAAGAATAAATTCTGATATCTTTTATCACATAGTACTTTATTATTTAAAAGTTCATCTGAAAAAACAAACAGACTCCAATGACTGCAGTAAATGTGTGTAAATTTCATGTATTTGAAAATAAAGTGACAAGACAATAATTGAATAATTTTATGATCAACAAATAGTTTACTGTGTGCTGCATAAAAAAACACAAACTTAATTCTCTTTTCAATAGGTATAGCACTCATCCCAATAGTTTGCTGCCTTGGAAGGTATTTATTAACTGATAATAAGACATTTGAAATTTCCATAAAACTAACTTTTTCAAGTATGTTGTCATCATGTTAAAATAATTGTTTTCTGCTAATCTGTTAAGACTTCTCAGAATTTTTTCCACATGTCAAAATATGTTGGCTTGAAAATACCCACCGAAATGGCAGACCAGCATAGTGTGAGCAACTTCATTCTGGGTGGCCAACAACACTAATCACTAACTTTTTTTGCACAATCTAGTGTACTAAACACTTTATCAGACTTAAGTATGTTTCAATTTAGTTAGTTATTCCTTTACTGTACTGTATGGAGGTAACATATATATGCAACTGCAGGAGAAAAGGTATAGAATTAAGGCCTGTTTTTACATGAAAACTTCAAGAAGTTTAAATCAAGACACTTCTCTGTATTCACAGTATTTGTATACCATCTCTAACTTGATGAAATAATAGTCTAAACTTATCAATAAAAATGGAAGAGGTTCCTATATGGTGGAGAGTAAGAGGATAGAAAACATCCACATTCAGATTCAGTGAGTGTTTCCTAAGTACATAAACCATGCAGCACTGTGCTACATATCACTAATTTGGGATGTTCTAGCAAGGTGAAGTTTGGTGCTAGTACTGCCACTTTTCAACCTTTTATGTTGGAAGGTTTAGGCCTCTTAGTAAAGTATTAGGATAATATGGTAGTTAATAGCAATAACCTTTGCTTGGGTATGTCACAGCCTCTGTCTTTTTAGTCTTCTTTAACCTTGGTTAGATAATGTCAATGTGTACCGCTTTTGGATTAGGTGGTTTTTGTGATTCAGGTTACTAGTGATAATAAAAAAATTTTCTTCAAGATTTGTTAGTACTGTAATTTTTTACTGATCTTAAAATATTTTTCATTCATTACTTCTCATACAGTATATAGTTTATTTATTTCCTTTGCTCTTTTCATCACTCGGCCTACTCTCCCTGTGGGAGCCCTAGAGCTTGTAGCATCCTGCTGTTCCAACTAGAGTTGTAGCTTAGCTAATAATAATACAGTAATAATAATAATAATAATAATAATAATAATAATAATAAAAATAATAATAATAATAATAATAATAATAATAATAATAATAATAATGATAATGATGATAATAACAGCTGTTCAAGGGAGTAATAACCAGGAGTTTGCCATCCTCATTTTAAATGTGATTTAGATAATTATTGTGAAGAATGTGATCCCTTATTGTTCTTCTTATGTTGAGATATGTTCAGATGGTAGTTGACCACATTAAGAATTCTGAAGGAAAAAGGAAATTTACACTTCCTTCAGGGGGAAAGCCAAGAGAAGACAAGGCTAGTTAATAATGGTAAGAAGGAGAATTATAATGCATCTAGCTATTAATAAGCTTTTGGGGTTTATAGTAATGAGTTTCATAAGACTTTTACCTCTTTTGTTTCGTTAGTTGAATCTATGAAGAACAATGAGTCTTGTGCACAAAATTATTATTATTATGATTATTATTACTTGCTAAGCCAAGACCCTAGTTGGAAAAGCAATATGCTATAAGCCCAAGGGCTCCAACAGGGAAAATAGCCCAGTGATGAAAGGAAATAAGGAAATAAACTACAAGAGAAATATTTAAGAATGAAAATCAATTATTTTAAGAATAGTAACAACATTAGAAAAAATCTTTCATATAAAAACTATAAAAACTTTAAAAAAAGGAAGAAAAATATTATAAAAGTGTCTGCAAGTGTACCTTCAAGCAAGGGAACTCTAACCCAAGACAGTGGAAGACCATGGTACTGAGACTATGGCACTACCCAAGACTACAGAACAATGGTTTGATTTTGGAGTGTCCTTCTCCTAGAAGAGCTGCTTACCATAGCTTGAGAGTCTCTTCTACCCTTATCAAGAGGAGTGTAGCCACTAAACAATTACAGTGCAGTAGATAACCCCTTGAGCGAAGAAGAATTGTTTGGTAATCTCAGTGTTGTCCGGTGTGTGACGACAAGAGAATGTGGAAAGAATGGGCTAGAATATTTAGTGTATGTGTAGGCAAGGGGAAAATGAGCCATAACCAGAGAGAATGATACAATATACTACTGTCTAGCCAGTTAAAGGACTCGATAACTCTCTGGCGGTAGTATTTCAATGGGTGGCTGGTGCCTTGGCCAGCCAGTGATTCTAGCCTAACCTACCCTATTTTGCACCCCAGGCTAACTCCTCAAGTTTTACCAATCTGTTTTTAGTGCGCCATTCACTAAGGGTTCTGACAATGCACAGCACTGATGGAGTTGATCGCCTCTACACGAGCCTTGCAATTTTGAGATACTTCAGGTTTTCTATTATGAAACCCTCACATTTCTGTGATCTGCTCTGCTCTTTATCCCCACTGAACTCAGAGATAGAAGACTCAACTAACACCCTTCCACTCATTGAAGTAGGCGCTCTTATCAACCACTTTATACCTACATTAATGGTATGAAATATTGTATGATTCTTGTAAAACAGTCAAGATAATTTCTAGACAGATCATTTAAAGCTTCAGAGGTAGTCTACCGTAGGCTCGGCCACTGACATACCTTGAGTTTTCCCTAGCAGCACCTGTATTGCCAATATAAGTTCCTTGCCAAGCACAGGTGCAAAGGTTACTGTTGGAAGTATACAAAAGGGAAAGCATGTATTATATTTACCTTTTTAGAGGATTTACCAGACGAGGAAGACAAAAATGAGGGTAATATGAAGGAAAAGTTTAAATCTGATGAAATATCTAAACTTTAAGGAAACTTATTTCTGGAAGGTATTCAAAAAAATTTTTTAAGTTAGTTCTGATGCTGCCAATTTTTAGAAGTTCTCTCTTAATGGTCCTCTAAGCCAACTTTACGACTCCAAAGTTTTCTCTAATCTTTAGAGACAAGAGTAGTTTCTCATTCAGTATCCGTTTAGTGTTAAAACTTTTTCGGCCTCAAAAGGATTTGTGATCTATTAAGCAATCAATTGCCTCACCTTGTTATTGAATAGTTAATTCTCTTGAACCCATTGTTGATGTAAACAAAAGAAAATTTTTAAATAGTTCTTTTTAACCTAATAAGGTGGGGAATACACTTTAAATTCCCTCTTTTGTAGTGGCTCTTACAGAAGAGAAGTTTAAAGATCATCAGGACATTGATCTACGGTAATTTTTGACTGCCAAACTTGTTTAGATAAAACTATTTCAACTGAGTCTCCCAAGGCTACACTAGCCTTTGTGAATTTTTTGGCTAAAAGTAGAGAAAAGTGTATTTTTTTATAGTTAGGACAGTTTTTAATATTTTGGGTCCTTTATTTGATAAAGTTAGAATAGATAATGTGGTGGGATAACTAGGCTCCAGGTGTTGTCACTGGTGAAAGAGGGCTGTTGAATCTGTCTCTGTCCCCCAATCCTCCCTTGTCTAAGGAATCGCTGTTGAATCTGTCTCTGTCCCCCAATCCTCCCTTGTCTAAGGAATCAACACCTTGGCCAAGCTATTTAAACAATTCAGCAAAGGCTATTTTGTCCTGCAAAAGTTAACCCGTGATGAGCTAGTGGCAGAGCTCATAAGTGATCGATGTACACTGCCAAACCATGATGTAGCAAATCAACTTTAACTGAAACTTCCTCACCAACATTAAGAACTGAGGGAATCATACGATATGTCATGCCATCCAGATATTAAATACTGTACAAGGTTCCATAAGAGAACTTAATTTAGCGAGAGGAATATTAGGATCCATATTATTATTATTATTATTATTATTACTATCCAAGCTACAACCCTAATTGGAAAAGCAAGATGCTATAAGCCCAGGGGCTCCAATAGGGAAAAATAGCCCAGTGAGGAAAGGAAATAAGGAAATAAATAACTGAAGAGAACAAATTAACAATAAATCATTCTAAAAAAAGTAATGTCAAAAGAGATATATCATATATAAACTATTAACAACGTCAACAACAAAAATGTCATATATAAACTATAAAAAGACTCATGTCCTTCTGGTCAACAAAAAAGCATTTGCTCCAACTTTGAACTTTTGAAGTTCTACTGATTCAACAACCCGATTAGGAAGATCATTCCACAACTTGGTAACAGCTGGAATAAAACTTCTAGAGTACTGCGTAGTATTGAGTCTTATGATGGAGAAGGCCTGGCTATTAGAATTAACTGCCTGCCTAGTATTACGAACAGGATAGAATTGTCCAGGGAGATCTGAATGTAAAGGATGGTCAGAGTTATGAAAAATCTTATGCAACATGCATAATGAACTAATTGATCGACGGTGCCAGAGATTAATATCTAGATCAGGAATAAGAAATTTAATAGACCGTAAGTTTCTGTCCAACAAATTAAGATGAGAATCAGCAGCTGAACACCAGACAGGAGAACAATACTCAAAACAAGGTAGAATAAAAGAATTAAAACACTTCTTCAGAATAGATTGATCACCGAATATCTTAAAAGACTTTCTCAATAAGCCAATTTTTTGTGCAATTGAAGAAGACACAGACCTTATATGTTTCTCAAAAGTAAATTTGCTGTCAAGAATCACGCCTAAAATTTTGAAAGAGTCATACAAATTTAAAGAAACATTATCAATACTGAGATCCGGATGTTGAGGAGCCACCGTCCTTGACCTACTTACAATCATACTTTGAGTTTTGTTAGGATTCAACTTCATACCCCATAATTTGCACCATGCACTAATTTTAGCTAAATCTCTATTAAGGGATTCACCAACCCCAGATCTACATTCAGGGGATGGAATTGATGCAAAGAGAGTAGCATCATCTGCATAAGCAACAAGCTTATTTTCTAGGCCAAACCACATGTCATGTGTATATAGTATGAAAAGTAATGGGCCAAGAACACTACCCTGTGGAACACCGGATATCACATTCCTATACTCACTATGGTGCCCATCAACAACAACTCTTTGAGATCTACCACTTAAAAAATCAATAATAATGCTAAGAAACGACCCACCCACTCCCAACTGTTTCAGTTTGAAAACAAGGGCCTCATGATTAACACGGTCAAAGGCAGCACTAAAATCAAGGCCAATCATACGAACTTCCCGACCACAATCAAGGGATTTCTGTACTGCATTGGAGATTGTAAGAAGAGCATCACATGCTCCAAGGCCTTTCCGAAAAACCAAATTGCAAACTAGGGAATAGATGATTACCTTCAGCAAACCTATTAAGACGTTTTGCCAGAAGACGTTCAAAAACTTTAGATAATATGGGAGTTATGGAAATTGGGCGGTAATCAGTGGGACTTGAGCTACCACATACACATTTACATAGAGGAGTAACATTACCAATTCTCCAACAAGTGCTAAAAGCTCCTCTTCTTGCTAACTTGCGTAAAATAACAGATAACTTTGGAGCTAAGAAATCTGCTGTCTTTATAAAAAACAAAGGAAAAATACCATTAGGGTCTACACCTCCATAAGCATCAAGGTCCATCAACAGAGCTTTAATCTCACGAGATCGAAAAGCTAAACTAGTTAGTTTAGCCTCAGGAAAACAGGAATGAGGAAGTTCAAGTTTTTCATTACTCTGTTTACTGTCAAAAACATCAGCCAAAAGGGTTGCCTTTTCCTTTGGACAGTGAGTGACTGAGCCATCTGGTTTAAGTAAAGGAGGAACTGTTGCATCTACACCAAAGAGTGCAGATTTAAGGGTAGACCACCATTTATGTTCCTGAGTTGTACCAGAGAGGGTTTCTTTTATGATTAAATTGTACTCCTTTTCAGTTGAGGCATAAACTCTCTGAGCAAAAGCTCGAAGCTGAGTATAGTTGTTCCAGGTCAAATCTGATCTGTTACCCTTCCAAAGGTGATAGGCCTCCTGCTTCTCCAAATAAGCACGTCTACAATCATCATTGAACCACGGTTTGTCCTTCATTCGGTACCTTAGCACACGAGAAGGGATACGCCTATCAATTATATTGACTAGATTCTCATTCAAAGGAACAACAGGATCTACACTATTATATAATTGTGACCAATTCAAGCACAAAAGATCATGCAAAATCCCATTCCAGTCTGCTTGGGATTTCATATAAATTTTACAAGAATATGATATATCAGGGACAGGCTGCTCAGTCTTCACTAATAATGAAATCAAGGCATGATCAGAAGTCCCTACTGGAGAACCAACCTTACTAGTTATAACGCCAGGGGAGTCAGTGTATACGAGGTCCAAGCAATTACCAGACCTGTGAGTCGCTTCATTTATGATTTGCTCACAGCCTGATTCTGAGGCAAAGTCTAAAGCTCTTAAGCCATGGCGATCGGTAGGAGAGATAGAACTCAACCACTCCCTATGGTGAGCATTAAAATCACCAACAAAGACAAACGAAGCCTTTCTATCATCTTCTTGTATCTTAGCCATAATGGTAAGAAGACAATCAAAGATAGAATCATCCATGTCTGGATTCCGGTAGATTGAACACAAATAAAAGTTGTTATGCCTGCCACAAACTTTTATTACCTGAATCTCATGACATCCACATTGATAGCAGGACTTATGAGAAGCAGGGTACTCGGTCCTAATATACACCGCCATTCCCCTGGCCCTAGGAATGGAATCACGTTTCAGCAATATTGGCTTCTTAAAACCAGTTATAAGGAGCTCAGATGAGTGCCTCATATTAGAAACCAAAGTTTCTGAGCACAAAAGAATATCATACTGTCTGGACGCAACTGTAAGGTCTCGGATATTTGCATGAAGACCACGAATATTGCAATACAGAAGACGACATTGACGAAATCTAGGACGTACTGGTCCCGGATTTTGCTCAATGTCTCCAGACAGCATAAGAATTAAGAGAAATAAAAAAGAGACATCATACTTAAAAACTAGATTAACAAGAATTAAAACAAAAACAATATGTACAGAATAATAATAAAAGTGATTGATGATATCCATAGACTATAGTAAAAAGTCGGAAAAACTGGTCAACATGGAGGAGCCGATACACCATGCAAGGCTAAATACCCTCCAGGATAGCCACTTCAACTGAAGGGAGGACAGTAAGGATGGTTTTGAGAAGAAAAAATCAGAAAAAGGAAAAGACAACCTCTTGATAAACCACCAGGCATCCATGGCCCTTCTATTAAGCCTGCCCAACACACCATTTCAAAAAAACAAGAGGAAGAAAAAAAAAATAAGATAGAATAGTGTGCCCGAGTGTACCCTCAAGCAAGAGAACTCTAACCCAAGACAGTGGAAGACCATGGTACAGAGGCTATGGCACTACCCAAGACTAGAGGACAATGGTTTAATTTTGGAGTGTCCTTCTCCTAGAAGAGCTGCTTACCATAGCTAAAGAGTCTCTTCTACCCTTACCAAGAGGAAAGTACACTGAACAAATTGCAGTGCAGTAAATTAACCCCTTGGTGAAGAAGTGTTAAGTATCTCATTGTTGGCAGATGTATGAGGAAAGACGAGAATATGTAAAGAATAGGCCAGACTATTCCGTGTAAGTGTAGGCAAAGAAAAAATAAGCCGTGACTAGAGAGAGGGGTCCAATGCAATACTGTCTGGCCAGTCAAAGGATCCAATACCTCTCTAGTGGTAGTATCTCAACGGGCGGCTCGGTCTTCTGCCTTGCCATCTAGTTGCCTAAAAGAGTGACTACAATCGCAGGAATACAAAGGTTTAGCAGCAGAAGGTTCTAAAGTAAATTAAGAATTAGAAGCTCTGTGAGAGGAACTCTAATTGAACGGAACATTACTACCACTAGACCTGACCTGAAAAGTCAGGTTAGGGTTGGAAACTGGGCTGGTAAGATCAGAATTACTGCTTTTAAGGGACCCATCTGGAATGCCAATATATGGGGGTATATAGGAAGAAAAACACAAAATCCTGAAAAAATTCACAAAGCTTCGTATGACAATGGAGAATGCGTAAAGAAATATTTTGGCAAAATTCCTCTTACTTTCATAGTTACAGAATAATTAGTAAAAGTAACTCACTAAACCATAAACATTATTCCCTACAAGAAAATGCAGTATTTCTTCTGTTATCGTAAATTTTGATAATTATTACATTTTAATGCTAAACAAGTTGTGAGCAATGGCATCTGTATAGATTCCACAAGTCACAAGACGATGTATTACATGGTAAATTACACCCTTGAGTCCTACCGCAAACCTCATTGAGAGTACATGTTTGAGTTTGACCTCTGACATTCACTCATTTTTATGTCTGTTTTTCTCATTTTTGGCAATAAAATCATCATTTCAAAGAGGAAAAGACAATTTCAACATCTCGCTAACATAAAGAAGGAGAAAATTTGCTCCAATAAGAGTTCAGAAGTGGGTAATATCAGCAAAATTAGCGGAGTTAGTGAGGAGAGAGATGATGAAGGAGCGACCGTCTCACCTAAAGAAGGAAGATATCGAGGAAATGGATCTTCATTTATGATTAAATTATGATAAATAACATTGTTTTGGTTTATTAATATCCAAAAAGGTACATAAAATTCATAACAATCAAGATTTAATGATTTTGTCTTTGTAAAAATACAAAGAAAAACTTTGAACGTCTGTATCTCAAAACTATTCTTATTGACCCTAAAATTTTATCTTCTCCCTTAGTTCTAAAGATATAGCATTGAAATTTGGTATATAACTTAGGAAGACATTATAAAACAATAAAATAAGAGCCTTTTTTCAATTTTTGTTTCATATTTCTCGTACTTTTTTCCTGAAATATAGGGTTTATTTTTTTTACCATAATGAAAAAATTCATATCTGGCAAAAAAAAATTACTTTTAGAAAAAAAACTATTTCATTTTATGTCTATATCACGTCTAAGTAGGGTATTAATCTCAGGTCTTAATATCAAGTATCAAGGGAGGATAGAATTTTATAAACTAATTTTCAAGATAAATCGCCCTGGCGTCGCAAAACCAAAGGTCAGAAGCAAAAATCCTATGCAGTTTGGAGATATCCTAAGTCACCTTATTAAGTTGTATGAATGTCAAATTCCTGTCCTTAAAAATTGGCATTAGCCAGCCGGCCCACTTAAGTGAAGACTCAAGAGGCCTCAGAATTAACAAAGAAAACTAAAGTAGTTAAAAAATCTTTTAAAGCTCATCACTATCAAACCTTGCTGGCCTGCTCTTGATTTCACCATTTAGTAAAAGCAACTAAAAGAAAGTTTCCTTTGTGCTTAGAACTTTTGATTTTATCATCAACTATACTGTGGAAACATAATAGCATGAGAAGAAAGGCGACGTATTTGCACTCCTCACAACAGTTACTGTCCCTGACACAAGACACAAAATAAGTAGAATCATGATTGCCTAGAAACAATTCCTTTGAACATTATACACAGTAATTAAAAACAAATCCAGAAGAAGATATCTTAAAGCATCAAAATGCCTAACAATCTGGAGGAAGGAGTGTGTCAAGCCAAAGGGTATATAGACCGAAGTAACAGAGCTTCTGGTGCATCACAGCTTTTCTTCTTGCCATCAACAGTCAGTGTGCCTTATTACTTTACTAGTCATGTGTCCATTGGAAGAAAAGAAAATGTGAAACTTTATCACTTCAGGGGTAAATGTTGATTAAACAGCTTCCAGAGAAGAAGCAATAGTAACATCAAGGTAGGTTCTTAGATCCATCTCCGAGGTTTTTATAAAAAGTTTTTGCTAGTCCCAAGTGTCAAGAGGTTGGAGACTAGTTCTAGATTGTTTTGACTCTAAACAGGTTTACAATTCTCACAAAGTTTTCAATAGAAACACCCTCACTGGGGAGAGTGAAAAAAAAATAAGTGTTTTTGATAGACTTGACAGATTGGTACTTTTACATCCCATTCATCAAATTCAAGGAATATCCTTTAAATTGTAAATGGTTTGAAGGCTTATTAATTTAAGTGTCTGTGTTTCACTCTCAATACACTTCCCCTAACTTTACTATTATGATGACTCCCATCTCGTAATGGATGAGATTTCTCAGAATCATGGTTCTTAGGTACGTGAACGACTGGATATTTTTTAACACTATTATAAAGAAATTGGGTTTAACAAGTGTGGCTACCTAGGTTGGGAGACCTGGTCAATTTAAAGAGGGCTCTTTTGATTCCAACTCTGAAAATTCGATACATAGGAATAATAAAAACAACAGTTACTTTTTGGGTTTTTTTCCCATCAGAAGAAGGGTTGTCTTTTCTTTTTTTTTTCTTTTTTTTTGTTAGAAAAGTTCCAGAGGATCAAGCTGCTGTTGGTTGGGATGTGGATGAGACTACTAGGGATAATGACTTCTATAGAGGAGTTTGTTACTGAAAGATGAGAGCTTCCCCATATCATCTCAATCAGAATTAGAACAGGATCCAATCTAGACAATTTGTATTCCACTGATGCAGAACCATCTTACATCACTGGATATCTTTGTCAGTTATCCCAGAGAGTGTCCTTAGAATTGAGGATTCCAAACATCTCTCTTTTCATTAATTTTATGTCTAGTTCCTCGTACATCCATATCTGGAATTGCTTCCACCACCTCATCTCTCTTCTCTTCTGAAGATGATCAAGAGCTCTGAGAAGAGGCATCCAATATGGATGTTAAAATATCTCAAATTCTCTTCAGGTTGTCCCTCAAAAAACAAACTGGTATCTTAGTCTCAGCCACAGACAATAAAGAAACAAAAAGTCCACCTTCTTGCACTCCAGTGTATTGAAGAGGTTCTCTTCTGTCTAAGTCACCAATGCCAAGGTCTTGTATGCTTCTTTGAAGGCTAAGTTTAATGTTCAATTAATGGCTCTGTTTTTGCTGTATACTGTACATATAAAATGCACTGGATATGTCACATGCTATATACAAGCTAAAAAACTCATTCTTCAGTAGACCTGTGAAGATCAATTCATTTATCTTTTACAGAGTGATGACTGGTTCTTTCATGACTGATCCAAGTTGAAAATTTAATCCTCCACTCATATTACAAAACCTTTACTAATGAAAGGTTACAAGGTTTCTCAATGGTAACTTGGGTTGAAACCACTAATAATTCTATTGGTTACTACCTGGTTTACATCCAACATTGTACTACTGGTGTTGAATTACCTGGAAGGTTAGAACACAGGCCTAATATGCACTAGTCAATCTGGTATTGTATATGCAATCTACTGTCTCCACTTTAATTTTGTATCATACCTTATAATCTAATTCACAAGAAGCTTTGGATGGAGAAAGCTGGTAACCCAGGCATCAAGATGAAAATTTCAACTTTTGGGGTTAAATAAAGTGTGCTCTTTGAACGCAGCACATTATCAGTCCAGCTTTAATACTATTGCACATAATCCTAGCCTTAGAAAAGATCTTAATTTAGGCAGTCAAAAATATATTCACAGCCTTAAAATGCCAGAACCATGACAAAATGCAAGCACTGCCCCATCACGTAGCACTAAAACTGACTGAGCACAGTTTATAGTCAGTCCTAATAGCCTAAGTACTCTTTGTGAAACTCTCATAGTTTTACCTCTTGGAAGAGCCATAGTCTTTTTGGTCAATTCCTTTAGTCAGGTACTTAAACTTACTAGCTTGTTTGGTACTACACGATGATAGGTTGTAGAATGGTAAAACAGTACTTTAAGTTAAGACCAGCAGACTATGAAACTTAAAATTTTTCAAAAGTTCTGAATTGGTCACATAAGGGTATATATTCTCCATCAAACCAAACAAACTGAAGTACAGTAGTAATATGATGAATGCTTCCATGATATTGAAACATCAAAAAATAGCTTTCACTACACAAGAATTAATGCAAAAAGACAGATAGGTCATCTGGTGGAGGATATAAAACCCATCTTATACCTCCCATAATTATTAAAAACTACCTGTAAAACACTCTTCCCATTTGACAGATGTATAAAGTATTGATGAAAGCAGCAAATCTATAATTTATACTCTTGAATGCAAACAGTAGCTTTATATATAATTTCCCCTGTAAAGTTTGTCAATAATACAACTAACAATCAATATGTTACAAAAAAACTTGGAAAAACTGCATAAGATTTATGTCTCATCATCCCCTTCTATGCCTATTGACCCAAAGGGCCTCGGTTAGATTTCACCAGTTGTCTCTATTTTGAGCTTTTAAATCACTATTTCTATTTTCATCACTTCATACTTCACACTGCATAGTTTTCAGCCATGTAACTTTTACAGAACCCTTTATAAGTCAAAGTTTTGAGTTGAGATATATGTATGGTAAGCTAAAAAACTCAACATATATCTTCATTAGACCTAAATACAGTACAAAAAGACACTAATAATAGATGCAGCATCAAAGCAAAATGCATGAAACCGTATGATTTTTTTTAATCTTTTAAAAACAGCAACTAAACTACTGTATATTCATTGCTGCAATGTGGGCTACACAAGCAATTAATTACATCTTTATCCATTGCATCTTTAAGCATTGAGCATAATACAGTATTCCATATGCTTGTTTATGAAATATTTCTAATTCAGATTATGCCAAAGTATCTCAATGGGTAGCAAGTTACATTAATACTAATCACAGTATTAGTCATGAACTTACTCCAAACAAATGCTTTTCTGAATTGACCTGAAAATAATGACCTACTAAGAGGTCTTATTTAAACTGGACAAACCTTCAATGTTATCCCATGCCCCTGCTTCTGTAAAAGCCTGAGTAAATCCACTGTAACTACATACATATATGTCATTGTGTACTTAATTGAATAAATCAACCCAATGCAATGCAATATCTATCAAATGACAAAATATCATTTGTGGCCTGAAAGCCAAAATAACCTTTAGCAGAATACATTACTCAACATAGCTTTTTAAATTTAAAGAAGTTTCAAATAAAGCATGTATCTTAAGAAATTCATAGAATAAATACAATGCAATTTCTGTCCAAATAAAAGGTACAGAAAAACCCAAAAGGTAACCCGGGACACTGGAAACATATCTGATCATGAGAAGAATAAACTCAGAACAAGTAAACTGCAGTCATGTTTGACCAACATGATGACATCGAGGAACAAAAGCCAGCAATCATCTGACCTCCACTTCAGCAGCAATACAGACCTAGATATAAAGCATAAATAAACAAGCTACACTTTGCAAGACATATGCTATACGCTGTAGTTCATTAATATCCATGTATACATTTATGCTTTCCATGGGTAATGCAAATCTATTCCTTCAGCAAAGTATTACCTATGTGGTAGGCAACAATATTTGAGCCAAACCATTAGGCAGGGTATGAAATATGACTTGCAAGAAAATAGATGAACCTTATCATGAAAACTCATTTTGATATCTTGTTTACAGTTAGTCAATATTTGGCATTACCCAGTAATGTGGAAGCCAGATAACATATAGAGTAACCACACTAATAATGACTAACTGCACATTATGCCCTATAAACTAAAAGCTCAAAATAAAAAAATAAAAATTTTAATTGTTGCTTTGACCTATCGTCAGTAAAAAAAAGGTATACTATTTATTTTAGATTATCTTGTCATATAAAACATCAGATAACTTTTTAACCTTTACTGTGCTGTTTAAGGCAAGACATGACATCAAACATATACTATACTTTAAGAAAAATAAATATACCAAAATGAATTACTCAAAAATAAACTAGAGAAAGTGTGAATTTCATAAAAATTTCATAAAGATCTACTGCCTTATTGTACCAAAGTACAGTACTGTACATGAAAGGGTCTATTTACCTGGCACGTACTATATTGTACATGTATAATCATGCACCTACAGCAGCTTATGCAATATCTCAATATCTTGACTAGAGTATAATAAATTACAGTATATTGTTTTGTACAGTATTTGCATGCAGTAGTCATAACTTTTTTAAAGTTCTTAAAAATATTAAAAATGGCAGAAATTTAAAAGCACAGAAGTTTTATGAGATGCTGTATGCATAATAAAAAAAACAATATGAAATGTATCAATAAAAAAATTTCCAAATTAAGCAGACATGCAAAGACCATGCAAATGCATACCCATAATGAATGCTTACGGACAATGCACCAAGTTTTCTATGAATGGTCACTGCAAATAAAATTTACAGAATGCAATTAATAAAGATCAAATATTTCTCGATGATCAATGTTAAAAGGGGAAACATGCTTTAAGAGTCTGGGAATTGCTGATAAAAGTCCAGAACAAATATGGAAATGAGGACAAAACATGCTACCATAATTGAAACAATTTCAGGGGCAACAAACATACAACTGTAATTAAATTGATATTTTACCTGCTACTTAACTACTTACTGTTTGTTTTTCATTACTTGGCCTTTGAAGATCCCTATACACACATAAGTAAAATATCAGTTAATGCAAACTACCACATAAATGTCCACCTTTTCCTGTTGCTTTGTGTATTCTGTGAGAATGAAAAATCTCAGTAAATTGAAGTAATGTTTTGCATAAGGATATGCCATAGTGCTGCTTTCCTGGGTTTTAAAAAGCTAAACATGTAAAAGCATGGTATTGTTAATATTTCCTATCTTGAAATAAGTATAACACTAATCATAATAGCTTACTGTCACACACCTACATGTGCACCTCTAACACTTCATTAAGTGTTGAAATAAACTTGTATGAAGGGATTCTAAGATTTTATACATATAAAGTATATGGAGGATGTGTTCCATTAAAGTGCATTTATCTAATGAGCTTTATAATTCTATAGGTAAGAAAAAATTAGGGCCAAAATGATTGTAGAAGTGATTGGAGTGGTACACCAGAGACAGATTTTAAAAGCAGTAGCCTGTTACTTGGTACAATTTTGTATTTGGGTCCTTATTCTATTTATATAAAATCAAATTAATTTCATCTCCAAATTTAAATGTTCCTTTGTGCATGTTAGCCTAATATAAATCTTGCTGAGATATTCATATTTCATTAAATAGGGAAACGTATCACAACAACCTTAAGATGAAAATTTTCAAATTTACACACGAAAAATAGAAAATACCAACAAAAAATCATTACAGTACAGTATGCTATTACAGTTAAATTTTCCCACTTTTTTATACTATAGAAAAGTCTTGTGTATAATTTCCTGAATTTGTCAGTTGCTGGTATTACCAATAAAATAATTTCAAAGTATAAAACACCAGTTATGTTGCTTTCATCCTAGCCTTCAATGACTTCAAATGTATCTTCCATATATTCTTTAATCATTATGAAACAGAGATTAGGGCAAAGAGAGTAAGTATTATTATACCTTTGGGAAAATCCAAACAACTCTTTTACCAATTCAGTAAATCAGCTTTAAACCATTATCTGTTTGTGCAGTTTCATGCAAATTATTGTAATTGGTTCTTCTGAGGGATACATTAATATTTCCTAATATTTTTTCCATAATATTTTTTCCCTCGGTTCTAATGGGACAATGATTCATTTAATGCCTATTCTTGACAGATATAATCCTTTTAAGTAGCCCCAGATTGTTTCAAATCATGTTAATTCAGTATTAGTTAGTACTACTGCAATGTATACTCTCTTTCCCTATAATTTTGATTGAAATGTCAGAATAAACAGTGGTGGCACTCCTTGGAAACCTCTTCCTCACTTTGCACGAGAAATAGAATTTGAGATTTTGTCAACTGCTTCTTAACCCTCTTCCATGAGATAGCCATTCATTGAGATACTATTGCCAGAGAGCTATTGGGTATTTGACTACCCAGATAGTACTACATTGAATCCTTCCCTGGTTACAGCTCATTTTTCCTTTACCTACACATACACCGAGTAGTTTGGCGTATTCTTTACACATTCTTTTCTTTCTTCATACACCTGATAACACCAAGATGACTGAAAAATACCTCTTCACTCAAGGGGTAAACTATTAGACTTTAATTGTACAGTGGCTAATTTCCACTGGCAAGAGTAGAAGAGAGACTGTAGCTATGGTAAGCAGCTCTTCTAGAAGGACACTCGAAAATAAAATCATTGTTCTCTAGTTTTGGATAATTTCATAGCCTCTGTACCATGATCTTTCACTATCTTGGGTTAGAACTCTCTTGCTTGACGGTACACTCAGGTGTACAATTCTATCTGTTTCCTTATTTCCTTTCCTCACAGGGCTATTTTCCCTGTTATTGCCCTTATAGGGCATATAGCATCTTGCTTTTCCAACTATGGTTGTAACGTAGCTAATAATACTAATAATAATAATAATAATGACGATGATGATGATGTAAGGTTTCACTGTTCTAAAATAGCAGTTGAAATCAAGTCACAAGAGAAATCCATAAATACTTTAGTTCTACAAATATTGAAGATACATGAAGAATGGCAATCTTCATACATGGTTTCTTAAAATCAAGCTATGCATGTATTGTTTTTTCAGCATTTATATTAAAAAAACGTCTGAAAATAGTGATTTAGAACCCTGCTTCCTCCGAGTAATTTCATAAATCAAAATAAAAGAATATAATTATTTTATATCATGCTGCAGTTTCCATGTCAGTGATGCTGTTTTGCATCGAAGGTAAGATCATCCTATAATTATCTCGGCTTTCTCAAGTTTATTCCTGTACAATATTTTGTTACATTCATAGATAAAAAAAGATAATTTATACAGTAGCTCCTTTGTTTTTTCCGCACAGCTGCCCATGGATATTTCATTCTATAAATATACATCTTGAGAGTCAATAAAATTTTTTTATAAAAATCTCAAGGGACTAAGTAAAATGAGTATCCACTACTCTAAAGCTAAAAATCTATATATAATACCATAATTGATTTTCATACATGTGTGTGTTATATAGAGACATGGTAAAATAAGGCGAACTAAACATTAGGTGTACTTTACTGTACCATATGTATTTCTAATGCAAACTTGTGCATACAAGTCATTATTCTATCAAGAGCCATCTCCAATAGATGTCGCCAAATAAGACTTAAAATAATGAATGGTTCAAAGCTTTAGTTAATATTATTACAACATTTATTTCTCATATCTTGCCCAACCTGCAGATTAGGGTGACGGTAACCCACATGTGGGAAAGCTGAAAGGATATTCTTTGTAAAACCAAGATATTCAGTGTTCCTTTGCATATCTACACTTGCCTTGCCCTCCCTCTCCTGTAACTGCAAACTCTTAATTGTAATGATAATTGTAGACGTGCTTATTTGGAGAAGCAGGAGGTCTATCATCTTTGGAAGAGTAACAGATCAGATTTGACCTGGAACAACTATACTCAGCTTCGAGCTTTTGCTCAGAGAGTTTATGCCTCAACTGAAAAGGAGTATAATTTAACCATAAAAGAAACCCTTTCTGGTACAACTCAAGAACATAAATGATGGTCTACCCTTAAATCTGCACTCTTTGGTGTAGATGCAACAGTTCCTCCTTTACTTAAACCAGATGGCTCAGTCACTCACTCTCCAAAGGAAAAGGCAACCCTTTTGGCTGATGTTTTTGACAGTAAACAGAGTAATGAAAAACTTGAACTTCCTCATTCCTGTTTTCCTGAGGCTAAACTAACTAGTTTAGCTTTTCGATCTCGTGAGATTAAAGCTCTGTTGATGGACCTTGATGCATATGGAGGTGTAGACCCAAATGGTATTTTTCCATCGTTTTTTAAAAAGACAGAAGATTTCTTAGCTCCAAAGTTATGTTATTTTGCGCAAGTTAGCAAGAAGAGCTTTTAGCACTTGTTGGATAATTGGTAATGTTACTCCTCTATGTAAATGTGTTTGTGGTAGCTCAAGTCCCACTGATTACCGCCCAATTTCCATAACTCCAATATTATCTAAAGTTTTTTAACATCTTCTGGAAAAACGTCTTAATAGGTTTGCTGAAGGTAATCATCTACTCCCTAGTTTGCAATTTGGTTTTCGTAAAGGCCTTGGAGCGTGTGATGCCCTTCTTACAATCTCCAATGCTATACAGAAATCCCTTGATTGTGGTCAGGAAGTTTGTATGATTGACCTTGATTTTAGTGCTGCCTTTGACCGTGTTAATCATGAGGCCCTTGTTTTCAAACTGAAACAGTTGGGAGTGGGTGGGTCGTTTCTTAGCATTATTATTGATTTTTAAGTAATAGATATCAAAGATTTGTTGATGGGCACCATAGTGAGTATAGGAATGTGATATCCGGTGTTCCACAGGGTAGTGTTCTTGGCCCATTACTTTTCATACTATATACACATGACATGTGGTTTGGCCTAGAAAACAAGCTTGTTGCATATGCAGATGATGCTACTCTCTTTGCATCAATTCCATCCCCTGAATGTAGATCTGGGGTTGGTGAATCCCTTAATAGAGATTTAGCTAAAATTAGTGCATGGTGCAAATTATGGGGTATGAAGTTGAATCCTAACAAAAATCAAAGTATGATTGTAAGTAGGTCAAAGACGGTGGCTCCTCAACATCCGGATCTCAGTATTGATAATGTTTCTTTAAATTTGAATGACTCTTTTAAAATTTTAGGTGTGATTCTCGACAGCAAATTTACTTTTGAGAAACAAATTAGGTCTATGTCTTCTTCAATTGCACAAAAAATTGGCTTATTGAGAAAGTCTTACAAGATTTTCGGTGATCAATCTAATCTGAAAAAGTGTTTTAATTCTTTCATTCTACCTTGTTTTGAGTATTGTTCTCCTGTCTGGTGTTCAGCTGCTGATTCTCATCTTAATTTGTTGGACAGAAACTTACAGTCTATTAAATTTTTTATTCCTGATCTAGATATTAATCTTTGGCACCATTGTTCAATTAGTTCATTATGCATGTTGCATAAGATTTTTCATAACTCTGACCATCCTTTACATTCAGATCTCCCAGGACAATTCTATCCTGATCGTAATACTAGGCAGGCAGTTAATTCTAATAGCCAGGCCTTCTCCATCATGAGGCTCAATACTACACAGTATTCTAGAAGTTTTATTCCAGCTGTTACCAAGTTGTGGAATGATCTTCCTAATCGGGTAGTTGAATCAGTAGAACTTCAAAAATTCAAAGTTGGAGCAAATGTTTTTATGTTGACCAGGCTGACATGAGTCTTTTTCATCACTTATCTATCTTCTTATTTCCTTTCCTCACTGGGCTATTTTTCCCTGTTGGAGCCCTTGGGCTTATAGCATCTTGCTTTTCCAACTAGGGTTGTAGCATGGCTAATAATAATAATAATAATAATAATAATAATAATAATAATAATAGTAATAATAATAATAATAATTCTGTATTAATTTCTGCCCAGACTGAGTTGGAGAAATTGCAAATAAAAGTCCTTGTTCGTATCCCATAGAAAATGGACATTCAAAAATGTAAATGAAGGCTATACTTACCTAAGATCGTACTTACTTTGTGCAATGATAAAATATGTATTTACAGTATGTACCTCGCATACAGTATCTATTAAACTTACACTTGCCCATGAACAGTATATTCAAACATTAACATTACAGTACCTATTGATCGCTTCAGTAATAGTGCTGTACTGCAATTCTTGTAAAGATTAATTTGGGATTTTGGTAGCCTATGAAGACAATTCATGCGTAATACTGAGTATTTTGTTTGATAAAATTATGTTTTGTTAATACACAATTAAATGATAAATAATTCTTATTTCTTTGGATTCTAGACATCAGTATTAGCATGGTGTATGTTTCCATACCCATATACCCATTTTGGCCTTATCTGCAACCCTCCTGTAACTCTTACAGTAGAGGCAAGGATTACAATACCTTGTACCTGTAAAATTTTATATTCCACTATAATTTCATGGAATTTTTCAACAACATTCAATCTAGTCAGATCTGGCTATAATACTTGAGATAATTTAATCAAATTTCATGAAACTGTAATGAATAAAAGCAGCTTTACTCAACTGTGTTAGCAGGACATTTCATCAAGAAAAAAAAACTTTGTAGTCTAAAGTAATTTTAGGTTCCCACACTAATCATATCAACTTACAGTACCCAAAATCTCTATCCTGGGCATGAAATAGAGGACTTGAAGTCTTCAAATAACACAAGCTTCAAGTAAAATAGTCACTCTAGTTAAATTACATAACTTTAAAGTGACAAAAAAATACTATGCTGAGAGTAGAAAAGATCGAGTCCTGCCTGGGCCTGAGTTTAAGTTCTCTACTGAGGAGGTTACTGCTGCAGGTAGGCACAACAGTGGGTGAAATTAGATGAAATTGGAACAGAAACCAGACATCTCTAACTTTTAGTGGAGAGTGAAAAGAATCAAGAGGAAAGAAACTTAAAAACTACTACCACAAGTCTTTTAATTAATATGTTGATAAATAGGCATAGACCCTCATGAGCTGCGACAATCAAAATTCATATCTAATCCAGAAAATAATCAAATTTCAAAAGAATAGTTCCTCTTACAAGAAATAGGGAAATACTGGAGTTGGATATTTATAAGAGGTAGAATATTCAAGCCTAATTATTGTATCTTCTTAGAAAGTATCAGAGCCAATGATTCATCCTGAGGTGTGTCCAGGGAGAGCCTTGAGCAGGTACCATTACTTGCATAGCTCAGGTGGCAGCCAGTAGCAGGGGACAATGTCAAGAGTTATACTTGTGCTGCAGTAACTTTCTTTGAATTTAATTCTGTAAAATCCATTTACAAACGTATAACACGTACACTGCGTCCTAAATGATATAAAATATAATTACTTATCAGTAAGTTAATCAATGTTCATGTTAATTAACCGAAGTGTCTACGATTCCATTAATTTCATGAACTGGTTGACGTATATAGCATCGTAACATTGTCTAATAAAACTATATAAAAGTCATCTGCTGTCAAGACGCCATGCTGGTTTTGGTCACCAAATTTTTTTTTTTTTTTTTTTTTCAAAAAGAGTGATCTGTTGGCTCAAATACTCTGGACTCAAGTGATACCCTTACTGCAAACACACAAGGTAGTACCATGTCTCAACAAAGGGAAACACTACTTTATATTAGAAAACTGGTTTTAAGTTGAAAATTACATTTGTCTAATACTGTATTTAACTGTACAATCAACATTTGCCAATTCCCAACATTTAGCAGGTAAGCAAGGAAGGGGAAGGGAGGAGGGGGGCATCAATGATCATGTTGCTAAAAAAGTTCCATAAACTGTGGTGATGCGGTTTGCCACAGCATGATCCTCTGTTCATCAGTCATTTGCCACATCACGGCCCAGTCCATAGGGAGCTATTGTTTAGGCATCCTCCATGGTCATTCTGTTGACAAATCAACAGGTGTAGCTGACCTCTCCTAACTACCTGGTAATGTTTAGGATATTGGGGGATATATCCTTTACTCAGCAATCTAGTCCCATAAGGTGTCTTTTTCATTAAAGGAGTTTGAATGTTGATGCATCAGGACTTGCACTGTACAGTATGATCTCTGACTCACAAGGTGTCAATTCCATTGAGGGTTCGATTGTTGATAGTAGCTGAAAGTATGACACGTCAAAGACTTCATGGAGAAAGACATCAATGTGTTGGTTCAAAACCTTACAGAAGTAGCCATACCCCTAATACTGTGGGCTCTTGAGACTCTCTTGAGACAATGAGGTTAGGTGTGTAATGAAATTGATGCCTGCCCAATGTAGCATAATGAGGAATGAAGTAAGAAATGTGGAGCTTCATGAGGTGTATAATAGTTGAGTGGGTGATAAACTGGGTCTAGGTGTTTTGATATGGATTGATTATAAGCTTAAAAATAAGATACATAGGCTTTAAAATGTTTATAATTGAGTAATGCTGCAATAAATAAGAGAGGAAGCCATAAGAAGTGTTAAATAACTATAATGAAGGTACTAATGAAACAAAAAGACTTATATATCCAAGAGGTGCATGTAAGATGGAAGTGACTGGTGTAGTGTGAATATCGGGGTTCCACATGCTACTAACGAATAAAGCAGATAAATTTGTGGAAATTTTCTGAAATGGGAAGATCCATGATTCTGCAAAATTTGAATGTGGTACAGAAAATGCATGATTCTGTAAAATATGAATGTGGTAGTGATCATGTTATAGTATTTCTTTTTCTGACAACACTTCTTATTAATAAAAAAAAACTGCTGATGTGGTACGGTGCATTTTTGGGCTCAGGCCATGTCGTCCTGATGGAAGGTTCCTATAAGTAGCTTCCTAAGGGATATTTGACTACAGTGATATTCCCAGAGAATTACCTTTAGGTCTCCAGAATTCTAACTCCTGGCACGAATATCCTTAAAATTTTTCTTAAGGATATCGCATAAATCAGGGGACGTATATCTTGATACGAGATATAGCAATCTTCACCCGAACAGCGTTTTCGCTTCGAGGGGGAAAGTGGCAAAAATAGAAGGGGAGCCGTTATAAAGGTACCCTTCCTCCTGTATTACTACCGAGTATCTTGATGGCGCTGTATGTCAACCCAGCGCGCTATTCCTACAGTTGTAGCGGTCTCGCACGGTGATTTTCTCTATTGCTATTTCGTTACGCTCTGGTTTTTTTAATTTATCATGGAATCTCCTGCCTCTTCTGCCTCTGGAAAGTTGAGTATTTGATCTTTACAGTGTATAAATTTTAGCTCCTGCCTCACAGTGAAATAAGATTAATTTTAAGAGTTGGAGCTTCACCTTCACCGGAGGCACCATGGGCGCTGTCGTTCATAACGCATGTGTTATTTAGTTAGCCTGAAAGACTTTCCCCGGTTTTAATAGCATGAATATTTACGAAGCTGGTCAGTTATAATATTCTAGGAAGTTATATATTATGCCGATTGTATTCTTTAAAGTTCCGGCGATTTAGGTAACCGAACCTTGCCCGCGCTAGGCTTCCTAGCCTACGCGCCTTAGTTTACCTTCATGAATGATATAGAACGACATTCCTAGTTGTAATAGCATCAAATATGAAGCTATTTAGGCAAGTTATACTTGTAAGGTATATTGATTGCATATATTTCCTCTTCCTCATTGATCGTATACGAGAGTTTCGGCGATTAAGGCAACCGAATCTCGCCTGGCACTAGGCCACTAGCCTAGGTGCTTTAGTATAGTTTCATAAATGTTCCCGGTTTACCCTCGTGTATCGTTTTATCAATTCAGGCGGAGGTAGATATCTCCTAGAATTATTATATAAATCGATACTCGTCTCCAGTGGAGATTTAAGGGTAATCCCTTCTTCCCTCTGAGTGCAGCCATAGGCTACAACCCTATCTTGGTCTTGCCATTGAGTAGACACTCCGGCTTGACTAGGCTAGCGTTTTCTGTCTCTTTCCCTGGCCGGCAGATAGCCAACTTTGGGTTTTTGACAGAACCTCAGAGTATTCAGTCTTTTGCCGGTGGCCGGCCGGCAGGGTGAGTAGTCACTCCCCTGCCGGCCTCAGCTGCCGGCCTCAGCTGCCGGCATAGGAAGCTAGACCTCCCTAGGCCGCACTTGAAGTGGTTGTATGATGCCGCCACCTTCTCCCCTGCGGTCTAGAAGACTAGTCCTGTGCTTGCAGACCCTAGGCTGAAGATAGACATTCTTCTGCCGCCTAGGATGGCACCGGCACTGAAACGATGTTTCTCCCATGTTGAGAGGGGGCGGCAAGCCTGCCGCCTCCCCCTTAACTCTATTGGCAGACCCTAGGTTGAAGAATAGATATTCTTCTGCCGCCTAGGACGGCGCCGATTTTGAAACAGTTTCTTCGTAGTGTGGTAGGACCGGCAACCCTGCCGCCTCCTTCCACACTTCATACACGACACTTTTCCCTACCCCCTGTCCTTTAGCGATGGCCTAGCCATCGCAACCCTTTGGCCGTCGTCCTACAATCTCGCCGCTTGCCGGCAGGTTGTGGGGCCAGCCGGGGATCCTACATAGCAGCTGTTTAAGTCGCTCAGCCTTCCCTTATGGACGCAAGGCTCCGGGAAAAGCTGTGCCGGCTGGGCCGGCTGCCGGTGGGAGACCCCTATTCTGTAGTGTTCTTCAGTTCTCTCTTGGACTACCAACCACATACCAGCGGCCAGCAGTGACCGGCAACGGTTTGTGTTTGGATGGAAGCTTGAATGATACATTCTCCCCTTGTATTTGAACCCTCCTTCTGGAGGAAGGCAGTAAGATTAAGTACTTACACCCTTATTTATTGTTAACAAACATTTAATAAGATACCCTTCACTCCATGCTTTCTCTCTCTCTGTCAGCTAGTGCTGCTAGGTACTAACCCAGCCGGCAGATGCCGGCCAGGCCAGTGCCGCTGGGCACTCTCGCCGGCTGGGCCGGTGCTACTGGGCACTCTCGCCGGCTGGGCCGGTGCCACCGGGTACTACCCCAGATCGTGCCGCCAGGTGCTAGCCTAGCCGGCAACATGCCAGCTAAAACTACAGTACTATATATGATTATAGAGTAGCCAGTATATTTGCAGTATAGATCATACTGCAAACAGAAAACTAAAGTATATATTATACAGTAGTTATTTTCCAACATACCCTGTGTATCCTTGCACAGTCTATTGTTGACACCAGTTTTATATTGAAGAAAAAGATTTCTTCCAACAGACTGATAGATGATCAGTTACAATTTACCCACATTATTAAAACCTTCGGAAAAGTCAGTGTTAAGTTACACTTATCTATCCTTAGAGATTAGAATCCTTCCCTTGGGTTTCCTGAATAGGAAAACTCTAAGTTTTAATTTTGAGGAAGTTCGCAGAAATTGGCTGGACAGAAAACACACGTATGTGTCTTTCCTAATTCCTTTCTAGCTTGTCTATCCTAAGCTATAATGCTAAAATATTATTGATAATATTTTATATAGTTTATCAGGTGAGATAAACTAACTCATACTCACTTAATTTTCCTCTCTTTACAGGAGGACCATCCTAAGTGCCTTCAAGTCTTTTGCAACGTTAGGAGCATGGATTTCTGTGGCCATGAGGACTGCAGGGCTCATGCTCCCTGCGCCATTTCCAAGGAACCTCTCGGGTACTGGGACCCCCAGGACTGCAAGATTTGCAAGGCCTTGGTGACCGAGGCTTTTGATGACCCCAAGACAGAGGAGTCAAGGGATGCAGCACGAGGGAAGCTACGCAGATGGGTTCGTGGCTTTCAGAAGAATGCCATGGGACCTTACCTTCCTAGTGAACGGATGCGGTCCTTGCTGTTCCCAAAACCGGGTGTGAAAGCTGTCATACCCCAGCCACGACCTGAGATCCCTTGTGTCCAGATTTCCATATATACGGACGTCTCCAATGCAATGCAGGACATCCACCTAGGCGAAAGGATGTCGGAGGTGTCTGAGGACACCGAAAAGGACCTTCTAGCGGAAGGTCTCAAAGAGGAGTCGAAGAAGAAGAGGATGATGTCGAATCGGAGTCCGTTTCGTCAGTTCCGGCCCCAGAGCCGTTACCCTCTATGTCTTCTGCTCCTCCATCAGATGATATGAGACAGGCAATGGCCAGTCTATGGCAATGATGGAGAGTCTTCATAAACAAAACGAAGAAAGGGACGCTGAATGGCAAAGAAGAATGGACCATCTCACTGCGTCCCGCGGGTCTCATAAGAGACTCAATGTTAAAGATCTTCCACCTTGCTCTGATGTTAATCCCTGGAGGTATGCAGAATACATGCCTATTACCAGCGACAAGATCATATCAGAGAAGTTGGGGACTCTCCTAATTGAGGAAGTCGAATTCTGGCCCAGCTTTCAGTCTTACCCAGACTGTTTCGTCTGTCTGAAGATGGAACCAACATCCAAGGAGGAGACAGAACCAAAGGAGGTCATAGTACTTGACCACGGGAAAGCTCAGGCTCTTTTATCAAGTAGCCTGAAGCAGAAGGGCTTCACTAACTCGAAAGTGCCAGCCCTTAGCACAAAACACCCCACCTTCGTTAGCCTTTCCCTTTACATCAAAGGGTCTTAAGGCAGTCATGAAGGCAATAGAAGCAGGCAAACCTTGCCCTACACTCGATGAGTGTAGACCTTTATCTTTAGTCCTGCCCACGGAAGGTAAAGACTGGAAGGAAGTCCACCTTACCTTCTCAATTGAAGTTGGAGGCAGATATTGCTGGACGTCAGTTCAGCGAAAATCTCCCTAAGATGTCTGACTTTCTCTTGCGTAGGGAGCAAGAGACAAAGGAAGGACTTGCCACATCTCTATCTCTACAGATTTGTCTAGAGACGACGGCAAGCAATAGTAGAACACCGGATATGAACATGATCATGGCCAAAACGCATTTGGCTACTATGGTCAAGGACCTGTATGGCTTTGTCAAAGCCAGACGTGCATGTACGGAGTTCGTGTTTGCTTCTGCTTCAGTAAAGCACGAACCCAAGAAGCTAATAGCTTCCAATATCTGGGGAAAGGACCTCTTCCCGAGTGAAGTGGTCAAGGAAGTCGTAGACAAGGCCTCCACGGAGAATAGAAACCTTCTCCAGAAGTGGGGCATGTCGGTGAAGAGGAAGTCTTCCCCGGATGAGGGTCCCCAGCCTAAGAGGAAGACCCAGGTTGCCCCCTCACCCTGCCAGACAGCAGCAGCAACAACAACAACTTCCCACAGTTGCCATGACCGCGGTGCCCCAGATGGTGGCTCAACCCCAACCAACTTATCAGATGGTGCCTCAGCAGGTGGTTGCCCAGTCACCAGCGTTCAACCCTGAGTTTGAGAGGCCCACCACTACCTTTCGTCCCAAGGGTAGAGAATCTAAACGGGGATCCTCTAGATACCCTCCCAAGAGGTAAAGGGGTTAAGGGAGGACGCGGTCAAGGAGGTAAACCCTCCGGAAACCAGAAGCAATGAGTTGCTTCAGGTAGAAGGAAGACTGCAACAATTTCAGGATCGTTGGACCTTCGATCCTTGGGCCCACAGCCTAATCAAGAATGGACTCGGATGGAGCTGGAGGGAGGCTCCACCACCATTTCCTCAATTCTTCCAACACTCCACCCCCGTACTGGAAGAATACACCCGAGAACTTTTGAGCAAGCGGGTGATAAGGAGGGCAAAGTCCATCAAATTCCAAGGAAGGCTGTTTTGTGTTCCCAAGAAGGACTCAGACAAACTTAAGAGTCATTCTGGACTTGTTGCCACTCAACAAGTTCATAGAGAACAACAAGTTCAGGATGTTAACCCTTCAACACATAAGGACCCTGTTACCAAAAGGGGCGTACACAGTCTCGATAAACCTGGCAGATGTCCACTGGCATATTCCAATCAACCGCCCCCCTCTCCTCCTACCTAGGATTCAGGCTACAGAAGAAGAAATACATCTTCAGAGCCATGCCCTTTGGACTAATCATAGCCCCAAGGATTTTTACAAAGCTTGCAGATGCAGTCGTTCAACAACTATGCCTAGAAGGTGTCCAGGTAGTAGCGTACCTGGACAACTGGCTGGTGTGGGCAGCATCCAGGACAGAGTGTATGCAAGCACCCAAGAAAGTGATACCATTTCTTGGAACATCTAGGATTCAAGATCAACGTCAAGAAGTCTCGATTATCTCCAGCTCAAGAGTTTCAATGGCTTGGAATCCATTGGAACTTTAAGTCACACCATCTCTCCATTCCCCCAGGGAAGAGGAGAGAGATAGCAGCATCTGTCAAGAGACTACTGAAATCCGACAGGATCTTAAGACGCCAACAGGAAAGGGTACTGGGCTCTCTCCAGTTTGCATCAGTGACAGACCCAGTGGTAAGAGCACAGCTAAAAGATGCGTCAGGAGTCTGGAGAAGATACGCATCAAACGCTCGAAGAGATCTAAGAAGACCGATACCGACCCAACTACGATCACTTGTGAAGCCATGGTCGAAGGCCAAGAACCTAAAGAGGACCGTACCCTTGCAACCACCTCTACCTTCAGTCATCATCCATATGGATGCCTCGAAGGAAGGATGGGGAGGTCACTCCCATCAACGGAACGTCCAAGGGACTTGGTCATCTCTATTCAAGACCTTCCACATCAACACTTTGGAGGCCATGGCAGTCTTTCTGACACTGAAGAAACTATCCCCTTGCAAATCAGGCCATATAAGACTGATCCTGGACAGCGCGGTGATAGCGAGATGTCTGAATCGTCAAGGCTCAAGATTGCCCCAAATCAACCAAGTGATTTTACCATCTTCCGCCTGGCGGAAAGAACAGATGGCATTTATCAGCAAGGGTTCTGCAATGTGACGGCGGACGCTCTATCCAGGCTCACGCCGACAGAGTCAGAATGGTCCCTTGACGCAGGATCATTCTCCTTCATCTTGTGTCAAGTCCCAAAACTGCAGATCGACCTCTTCGCGACAAGCGACAACAAGAAGCTACCTTGTTATGTGGCCCCATACGAGGACTCCCTAGCGGAAGCGATGGACACCATGTCCCTCGACTGGAACAGATGGAACCGAATCTACCTGTTCCCTCCAACCAATCTCTTAATGAAGGTCCTCAACAAGGAGATCCTTTCGGGGAACGGCAGCTCTAGTGGCTCCCAAGTGGCCAAAGAGCAACTGGTTCCCTCTAGTATTGGAACTGAAGTTGAGGCTGGTCCCTCAGCCGGACCAAGTACTGTCTCAACAGGTACAGAAGTCGACTGTCTTCACTTCATCACAGAAAACCCAAAGCCTTCATCTCATGATTTTCTCTCCTCAGCAGTAAAGAAAAGATTTGGGATCTCGAAAGGCAGTAAAGACTTCTTAGAAGAATATAAGTCAACCAGAAGACAATATGAATCATCTTGGAAAAAGTGGGTTGCCTTCGTCAAAGCAACTGGCTGCCAATAAGATAACCACGTGTAAATCGGCTCTGACTAGACCTCTGCTATACGCCTTCCAGGTTGACTTGTCAAATAAAATCTTTAACAAGATCCCTAAGGCTTGTGCTAGACTTAGGCCTACAGCCCCTCCAAAGCCTATTTCATGGTCCTTGGACAAGGTCCTACACTTTGCTTCAACAGTGAACAATGAGGATTGCTCTCTGAAAGACTTGACTCAAAAGGTGATTTTCTTGTTTGCTATAGCCTCGGGGGCCAGAGTTAGTGAAATAGTGGCCCTATCCAGAGATGAGGGCCATATTCAGTTCACAGAAGTGGGAGAACAATCTTTTTCCTGATCCAATATTTCTCGCTAAAAACGAGCTGCCCACCAAAAGAAGGGGTACCTGGAGAATCTGCCCTCTGAAGGAAGATGTCTCTCTGTGGTCTATCTTCAAAGAACTTCAGACTTCAGGGGAAGACAGCTCTTTAAAGGAGAAACCTCAGGATCAAACCTATCCCTAAAACAACTAAGGGCGAATATCACTTATTCTATTCGCAGAGCAGATCCTGACAGTACACCCGCAGGTCATGATCCAGGAAAAATTGCTGTATCACTGAACTTTTTTCAGTATATGGATTTTGAGCGTCTGCACTCATACACCGGATGAAAGTCATCCAGAGTGTTCAACAGGCATTATGCGAAGCAAGTGCATGAACTCAAGCGATACGTGGTGGCGGCAGGTAGTGTACTAAAACCTGTCGTCTAGTGCTGCGATGAACAGTGAATTGATTGGGACCATCAATAAAACGGGTGAACATGTTGACACCTCTCAGTGCAATACTTGAAATAAATGTCACCAAGGTGACATTAAGGACTGTTCTATTTAGTTGAGGTGAAGAAACATAAAGATAACACTTGTGACATGTGTACTTACACAATGTAAATAGACATTCAATATCACAGAAATGCATACTAGAAAATTTAGCAAATTTTCAGATTTGCAGTGGCATTAATATCCTTTCCCTTTCAGGTGAAAACAAATATTTTCTGTGCTTTGATTGTTGGATATGTTTCTTATTGCATTCATTAACATTTATGTTATACATATTACTTCATGTTGATCAGTTATTACCAATAAATTATCAATGTGTATTTGCGTCTTATTTCGCCCTACAATTGATTTTCAATAAAAATATATCAGTTTATTACCCTTTAATAAACTGCATATATATTCTTATGAACAGTATGTATAGCTAATACCTTTTGTTCTCATACAGATACAAACATTTTCTGGCAATGCTTGTTCCATGCGTTATACATACAGCGAGACCTGTATGTAGTTGATGCTATGTTTGTTCATATGTTTTATGCAAACCTTGAGACTCCTTTCCTACGTCTAGTATGACTCTTCCCTGCAAGGGACAGGAAGCACTAACATGGTTCATGTTCAGCAGTAATGACATATAACGGTAACGTCATATGTCTCAATGGTCTGGATGACCAAAAGGAAAAAACTGTCCCAAAGTTAAGGCACTTTAAAAATCCACAGATACAGTCAGACATGAAAAACAATAAAATACAATGAAATTCAATTAAATAGGCTAAATCGGCATATTGAGTAAAATGGGGGGAAAAGGAACACAGCGTAAAAGGAATAATAGCAAAACCTTCCAAAATCAGGTAGTTGCCGACTTGGAGAGGAAACTATACCATTTTACACAAAAACTAGTCCTCCAAAATCGGGTAAAATATCGATCTCGACAAGCAGGACTAAAATTAATCAAAACGCGTTCCGATTCCCCGTTAAAAACTCAAAAAACCATGATTGCTCGCATGAAAGGCTACCAACCGAAGCCGCTAACTAACACTGCCCAAATAGCCTAAATAAAAGATAAAATCATGCCAAAACATTGAATTAGATGTCCATAACACAAAAATAAGACTACAATTAGTATAAGGAACTAATACAAAGTCTTACAAAACAAAGAGATCCTGAGGAAGCGACACCAAAAGACCGCATACACACCTGTAAGGGAGCATCAACAAAGGGGCTGAGAGAAAACCCAACAAGGTTATTGAATGAACGTGTGTCGCTACCTAGAAATCCCAAACAGACAAATATAATACTCAATTTGGGAGCAGAGATCTCCAAAACGCCTGACATCTTCAAAAACACAAAATAACACAGAGCTACGAAAAACACGTCCATACGTTCACAGGTGCTAACAAGGAATGATGGGAGAATGATGAGAGAAGGATAGGTAGTGGTGGTGGTGGTGGTGGTGGTGGTGGTGTGTGGGGGGGGGCAGTAGCTGTAGTGAACGACACCTCGTAGTAACGGGGGATTTTCAGGAGGGAGAAGTCTAACTGGAAAGGGACCTCTGGTAGTGGTATCACTCGCCCCAGTTTTAATACCGACACCCTTTAGGGGTGAGCAAGCTAGATATATTCCTGGCATTCCATGCAACTTTTTTCTCTGGTATATTTAGCAGTATTTATACCTTTGAAATGGTGCTTTAAGGAGCATTTCACGGAGCGACACAGGTTTTGAGCCCAGAAAACGGATTTTGAGCAAAGCGAAAAATCTATTTTTGGGTGAGATAGCCAAGTTGTCCTGATGGACCCGCCCTCCTTTTCTACAAGAAAAGGCCTTGGCAGGATCCCTCCCAAAATTACTATATCTGTAGCACCATGCTCAACGCTACAAGGAATAGCACGCTGGGTTGACATACAGCGCTATCTAGATACTCAGTAGTAATACGGGAGGAAGGGTACCTTAATAACAGCTTCCCTTCTATTTTTGACACTTTCCCCCTCGAAGCGAAAACGCTATTCGGGGTGAAGATTGCTATGTGTCGTATCAAGATATACGTCCCCTGATTTATGCGATATCCTTAAGAAAAATTTTAAGGATATTCGCGCCAGGAGTTAGAATTCTGGAGACCTAAAGGTAAATTCTCTGGGAATATCACTGTAGTCAAATATCCCTTAGGAAGCTACTTATAGGAACTCTCCATCAGGACGACATGGCTATCTCACCCAAAAATAGATTTTTCGCTTTACTCAAAATCCGTTTTCACCTCGCATTAGGTACATTCGTGCTGCACTCTCAGCCTAGTACCTAATAATCAACCTTGTAATATCGAAGACCCAGCATCTGCTTGAATAGGTAAAAATAGTGCAAGGCCAGCAACCAAAAGATTGTACATTTCTGTTGCCACTACTATCATCATCATCATTGTTATTATTACCAAATAGCATTGAATGTCCACCAAATTTACATTCTTAACCCTAATAGTTGGGTTGAATGGTTTGTTCTTGACACTGTAATAAAGTCTGTCATCAAAGAAAAGTTCACTGCAAAATACAGTAAAACTCTCTGGTACAGAAGCAAAAGATAAGAGAAGAATGAAATATCTGCACTCAATGATGTACTGTACACATTTTATGAAGTGTCTGTATGTTTCCAACTTTGTATAAAAAAACACACATATCTATAACAGGTAATGCAAGCCTTTAAAGCAAGGAAAAGCAGGTAGTTGCCAAATATATGCATATATCTCTAGCACTGTGGAAAGTCTGGTTTATTCACCTAATTCATTCTACTCCTAACTTACGACATAATGAATATGAAGCCGTTACAGTCTATTCTATCAACGTAAGTTTTTCATGCTGCAACCAATTTCCTTACAAAATTTCTGTACAAGGTTCCACTAAGTACTTATAATCTACCATTAAATAAAAGATAAAGTAGTTCCATAAAAGCAGATGTAATGGATGATGCTTTTTATATACATACTGTATTGTAAATAATCTATTTAATTTCTTCAGTTCTGTAGTGACTACCAACTAAAATTTGGCTGAAATATTCATCAGAATTTTTTTTTTTTCATATTTATAGATCATGCAAACCTGGGCATACTTAACCATAGCCTAATACTGTAATGCCTTTTTTTTGAAGATGGACAATCTTTAAGTCAATCCAAATTTCATGCCAATACTTTATATAGTTCATGATGCTAAAGAGCTACTTACACAAACTACCACAGGCATCATATCGAGTTGTAGCCTGTTATACAATAACAATGCATGCTATAACTGAACTAATATGCAAAATCACAAATGCAATAAAAATTAAGGTTGTTAAACTTATAAAACTACATTACTGAGTTTCTAAATACAAGACTTGCCTATCAAACCACAGTTTATGTAACTAACTGTTCTACAGAAATACCCATAATAACTTGAACAGTCTAATGTACTGTATACGCTGTAATACTGAATTACTTAAGATACTGGTGCCAACTGGAGAAAGGGGCCTGTGACTAACTTTGTAGAAATGATTTGCATTTACGTAACTAAGCATTAAGTTGTGATTTACTTTCAGACCTATGATAATGTTGTGTCTTGCTTCCCATCAAAACAATCAAGATCCAGTTTATGTAAACCAAGTATAGTACTATATTTATACATACCATGGAGTTAAAAAAAAAAATTATATAGCAGCCAAGTGGTTGAAACAAACAACCAGTCCCATTCAAAAAGAATAAATTAATAAAAAATTTCTCCGCCAGGATTAAAACAAAATCTTCTAAATAATACTTATGTATATCAAACTAAAATATCTTATACATACCACAACGTTCCACAGAATTTAAAGTCTTTCAGCAACCAATAAATTACTGCACTGATTTAAACTAATCAGAAATGATGAGTGGATTTAAAAATTCTACATTATACTTGAGAACAATAAAGAATATTCAACATCAACAACAAGAAGAAAACACTAAAATATACTGAATATAGAAGGATGGAAAGAAACAAACTACACATTCATTAAAATCCATCATGCTTTGTATTGTATCTCGCACACAATATGGCAATTATTGTCATGGTCATCACATCCAGGTACACAGCCAAATTATAATTTTATAATACTCCAGTTCTACAGAAGTCAGTATCATATTCTTAAACACTTTATGAAACTATAAAGAAAATTTGCAGTCTGACCTTGCTAGAATTCATATTACAAACAAACCCTTTACACAATTCCCTATTGAAAGGTCCCCTTGAAGATGTTTAGCCTCTATATCATTGTGGTGATATAAGACAAGTATGTTTATAATAAAACTTAAATGGTTTTACTAAGAGCAATATTCAGAATTATCAAAGGTGAAATGGAATTGAATACTGCGCTGTAATTATAACAAATTCCCTATGGAAATTTGCAATTTCTTGAAACTGGTTTACTTCATCAGAAAAAGAATAAGTCAGTCAACTAGATTTACCATTGTTATATACAATAATACTGTACTATGAATGATCATGTTGCCTTATTATTCTCCTTTAACTTACACAGGAGGACTGAAACTATACTGTACTTAAAAATCCATTAAAACAAGTGAAAACTGACTAATTTCTATACAGTATTTGGATTACTAAAATTCAGTGATGGGAAGCACGGTATCATAACAACAGTGAGGCAAATGATTCAAACATCCAACAAAGAGGAACTTTAAGGATCAATTTAAAAGCAACAATTACTCTACTTCCCAATCTCAGTGTACACATATTCTAAGATACATGATCTATATACTCAATAACATAAGATAAATAGATGAACACCCATTCTATTTACAAGAGCGGCTCAAAGTATGTTAAGAGAAAATGCAAGTTAATGAGATAAGCAATCAGAAAAGTAATGGCCAAAGCTTTTAGAATTTATAATAATATAACTATTTTACTCAAAAGCTAACCAAAATTTGAAACATACTACACTTTTGACATATGTACAGTAGCATCTCATGAATATGCATGCTAAATTATTAAGAGTAAAGAAAAGGGCTGAGGAAAAATTAAAGTACTGGTTCATTTTGTCTATTTGAAAAAGAGATTGATGCAAAACTGTATTTTCTTATAACAGGAAGAGATTGGATCATCAAATGTTGAGTGTCATGTATGGAAAGCAAGTCAAGTCACAAAGTCTTTATCATACATTGAAAAGAAGCTTATTGCAGTTTAGAATAAAATTAATACTGTTAATTCAAAACCAATTTTTGTTTCCTTAGTGGAGAAGGGTTCTACCTTATCAAGTAAGGCAACTGAAGCCCTTGTATGTTTATCTCATCATTCAGACATGTTAGTTAATTAGGGGAAATTATTTCACTCATCATACTTTTGAGATATCAAAGTATAATAATAAAAATTTATATAGAATATAAAAATAATTACCAATACTCTACCTAAATATTGCTTTAAATCAATGCAATTAAGAGTTACCTGAGGTACAGCAACATCAACGCATGCAGACAGAATCTTTAATGCAAAACCTTCACCCTTCTTATCAGTGCCACTCTACTGGATGCCAATGCAAATTCTAAGATATCTGTACTTAAAAAAGAAAGACCTTTACTTAAACCTGATATGATCAACAGAAAGCAACATAAGATTTACCGCACAATGAAAGCTAAAAACCATGTTTAAATTTAAGATGCAAAATATGAAAATGTTAATATATTATTTTTCAAATTCAAAACTTTTTCATTATTAGTATTATCCTTAGACTCTTATTTCAAAATGTTCCTTATATAAATCAGAAAAGCTGCATATCTGAATCATAAATATTCTGTCAAATATTTTATAATATGCATAATTAAATTCTCTAAATGAATAAGTTCTGAATACCTTTCCTTTTACGTTATGCAATTATGCATCGATACGGGTAATCTTACACCTATATAGTGGTAATTCTTCCCCCTAAATCATGAACCCCTATTTCTGAGCATCCTTCATAACTATCTTGAAAATCGTCAATATCAAATCTACAAAAATAGAATTTTAACATTCTCCCTTCAAAGCTACAATGCAATTTGGTAACTGCATTGATGCAAAACTAATTTCTATTGTTACATAGATAAAAAAACAATATATTTGTCTCTTGTGTCTGTAACAATCCTAAAGATCTAAATAATTTCTCGCTACATAATTACGATCTTTAAACAAAAATGGCTAAGGTTAAGGAACCTTCATATTATAAGAGAACAATTCTAAAAATTCTAAAAATTACAGTCTACTAGACCAATATCCACTCATGAAAAAATAAACTAATGGATAATACAACAATTGGGTATCTTTTCAAAAATATTTTTACTACCTATAATACTATCATTACCATCATCTTCCCTATTCTTTAATTCTATTACCTGTATTAAGAATATTTCTATTGCTATAACCATAATCACTACCCTCATTGACATACTACTTAATCACAAAAATTGGTTAAAATACTCAACTCTCATGAGACTGGCCTAAAGGGTAACCTATATTACATTTTCATATCAAAACCTACTACGGTTATGTATGCAAGATACAAAACCCCAGAAAATACTGTATAGAGTAAATTTAATTGATAGGGAGTGATAATTTGCATAGATTAAATTGGGTAATTTGTGTTTAGTTCTTAAGATGTAGATTTTAAGAATTTCATGATTAAACATCAAATCTACAAAACAAATGATTACTGTGCTCGTGTGATTTGTATGAATAAACATGTCATACTTGCCTTACCACCCATTACTTACATTAAACTTAACGATGATAATTCAAGTGTGAAAATACTTAATATCTTCTTTTCTCCTTGGTAAAATATTATATACTTGAGAAGACTGCTCACTTGCTAATATAGACCACATTAGCAAGGGTGAAGTAATTCTTAGAAAGGTCAGACTGTTCTCTACATCACTACACCAATAAAACTCCGTCCCAGCTGCTACCTTTTAGAGTTTGGCCAAAGTTATCATCACTTAAGGTATTCGACTATGACTTATGAAAAAAGTAAAATTTATATTAATAAATTAGATAAACAATAAAATAAATAAAATTCACATGGGTACATAAGCTACACAAACTGATAATTGAAAATTTATGAAACATTCTTTAACCAAACTTTTCATCTGCCCAGACTGATTCTTACAATGGACAGCAGGCCTTGAAGTGAGAACTTTGTTATGAAATTGTAAAATGAGATTTTGGAATATCTGATTTTTAAATTACGCATTAAAGCAAGATAATACATTAAAAACAACTTTAACAAAGTTCACCAAAGCCATAAACTTTAACATTAAAAACTCCAGTAAAATTGAGTTTTTAAAACTCAGGCACTACAGAGTTTTTAACATTGTAAAGTTTGGTAGAACAGCATAGGATGGAACAGGAAGTTTTCACATGAAATAACAATAAAATGAAAAGTGACTGGATGCTGCCGTGAGGCTGAGGGAGGCATGAAGCATTTTTTTCTTTTTTTCATGGGCTGCCAATAAGATATGCAACAACTACTAATGACCTTATACGTAAAAGTTAATGACCAAACATTACAACCAAAACCCATATAATCATTTCAGTATGGGATAAACCAAAGAGAATAAAGCTAACACACTGACCAAAACAAATATGTTCTATCAATTTCCTGTATCTCAACCTAAATGTCACTAACATTTCTCTCTTAAAGAGGCCAAAAAATAGCTGAGCAAGATCAACTGGAAACAAATATTTATCACAAATATCATTCTTTAAGACTACAACCTTAACTGCCTGTATATCAGCAATCAGACAAAATCCATTAACCATTAAACATTACCTAGAGTTAAAGAGCAACCTGACAACAGTTTTAGCACCACCTGAATATTTACATCATTACCTCAAGGGATTTTTCTGTCTGGTCTCATGTAAGAGCTATCCCTCAAAAATGCAGAATAGAACTATAACACCATCAAACATTGAGGCATGTCATTACTACATAAAAAAAAAAAAAAAAAAAAACTTACATTAAAACCAGAATTAAATCTCTATCCCAGGAATAAAATGTAAAATGAAAACATTTTAACACCCATTGCCACGCTGAATGAATTTCTTTATAACAAACTTAAGCTTTAATATAAGAGCTACCCATTACCTCTACCCCCATTTAAAACCTAAAACTATAGTTAGGAAAACAGAGCTAATAATGATAAAATATATAAACAGAAAATACTACCTTGTTCAGGTCTTATTCTTAAACTATCCATTGTATAAAAGTACATGTGTGTATACAGTTGATATATTATTTATGCATATGAATATATGAACCTGCTAATGGTGTGGAAGCTTTCTGCATATGGATTTAGCCTCAATAAAGCTACAAGTATGGAAGTGTCAGTGACTTCCGTATTAGGAGGAATAGTCCAATGTTGAAAAGAAAATATGAAAATACAGTATACATTGGATATGTATGTGGGTGGTTGTTTGCAAGCTTTGTTTATGCCAGGATATTTACTCTACAACTATGTTTTGATTAAAAGTTTACCTGTACTTAATTTAAAAAAAAAATGCTTGTTCTGCACATAACTTCCATTATTATACTGAGTACCAAAAACTGTACAACTTTAAAGTTTTTCCTAAAAGGCACACACAGAAGAAAAATAGATTCGAGAGTTTTCCGTTACCAAAAATAACTGAAATACTGTACATTATTACTAGACGTAGTGATAATTAGAATTTGTATTCAAAATGTATATGAATAAAATACTATACTTTTCTAGCTTCTAAATGCAACCTTGCCTCCTGGATAGAAATTTATCCAGCTTAATAATTTTGGGAGAATGAAGAACCTTTCACTTCCTACCTCCTAACCCTCTCATTTAAAACCTAATATTATACAATATATATAAATCTAATTCTTTAGAAAGGCTCTTCTAAAATGCTATTTTAATACTTAAATACTGAGCATTGCTCAGAAGATTGGAGAACTATTGCACATAAAATAATCACTCACAGGTACACTAATTCATTTGTTCTATTTTGGCCATTGATATTTATCACTCTGAACTCTACCTCTACTAATAGAAAAAAAAATGTGAAATAGTAACTACCGTAGAGTATGAAAATAACATTCCTGAGAATCAAATGGAAGATGCTGTGTTCAGTAAGAAATAATTGATTTTTCTGAACACAAAGACTAGTGGGTAAATAATTTTTTTAAGACTTCATACCTGTCTCAGCCCCACTTATGTCACATGACCAGAATTTTATGCAATTTAAATGGACGGTTTTAGTCAATATTTGTTAAATATATTGACTTAGACTAGTATTAGAATATTGTTAAAATTAATCTAAATACATTTATGTAAACACCTTAAAAATCATAAAAATATAGCATCCAATATATACAACAACAATGCTTGGCACTTGGTCTAGGAGGTTTCTCCCTTAATTGTACAATAAGGCACTATGAAGTAAGCTTTATCTAGCTATATCACATCCTTGTACAGTACTGTATGCAACCTCCAGTAATACCATACTGAGGTCTAAAACCGAGCTTACAGATGTGTTTCTATGTGTGCTAGCATCCACAATCTATATATGGCCCCACTTTTGTTAACCCTTAAGAGAAAAATTACAGGGCAACACAATAGCCCAAGGATCACCAAAATATTACTGCACTTGTCTACCTGCTGTGACCAGCCTTATAGCTACCAAACTAGAAGCTCAGCTAAAAGAGTATCATCAATCATGTTAAGATGTTGCTTCATATTAGATCCCTGGGGCTTCCTGGCTCCCTCAAAAGGTATTCTGGAAGTAGCTCTAAACTAAAAATCTAATCATTATTAGCCATAGTTTTGCCTCTGGGCAAGAGCACTACTCATCCTGGTCCATCCTAAACTCATTATTCTATGACCTATAAGTCACTGCCAGGCATGCAAGGATCAGCCGGGCAACAAATAGGGTGAGCTGAATCAGAGTCACTATGGCACACACGTTGCATGCAGAATGAAAAACACTTCCGCGCACTACATACTGTCTTTCATCCTTTGGCCTGTACATTTCCAGTTCATCCTCCAAATCAGATACTCGGGCTTTGAGCTCATTACGTTCATAAAGGATCTCCTTAAGCTCGGTCATAGTGAAGCGAGGTCGATTGGGGTCATCACGATCAAATACCAACTTATTTGTTAGATCCAGGCTATCACTCTGAAAAAAATCATTACCTCATCTATTAATGCAAAATTCCTACTCCCAAGGAATACTTATGTAAATACATGAGAACTTTATAATATTTTAAGCTCAATAGTTTTTTATTCATATTTTCAAAGCACTGATATTTGTTACAACTACAGTATGTCATATCAGAAATATTGAATACTGTAATAATACTTACGCTAGAGCTTGCTAAATCCTCATTTTCCTTCTGAGCTAAACCAAGTCGCTGCCGTAACACACTAACTGCACGGGTCTCCTCTTGCAGAGCAGCCTGTAATTCTGCCCTTTCATCAATCAAAGATCTCATTTGAATGTTGTTTGTTCGTTGCCTTCGCCGTAACTCCCGATTTACATGATTAACTTTTTCTAGTTGCGATTTCAGCTGTAAAAGGGCAAAATTAGTGTTATCGATATATATTAAAGGAAATAATTTCTGATGAAAACCATTTGTTCATGCAAAAAAAAAAAATACATTCCACTGTAACGTAATTATACTACAGTGACTGCCAACAAATCATCAAAATCAGAGTAAGAGATGTCTAGTTTCACTAGAAGTAAAAATGCTCAAACCAAAGAGCACACACATTGTCCTACATACTTATAATAATTCCTTTATGCATATTTCAGAACTGGGTAAATTTATTGGAAACAAACATGTAACCTTGATATTCTAATGATATATTGTAGTTTGGTAGGAATTAACTGACAAAACTGGGCAACAGCAGGGAAAAACCACTGATACTGAAAAGCTGCCAACTTTGGAATAAGGAAATACGGCATGATGCTTAACAGTGTCAGAAGGCTAGACTTCTTCATTAGCAGACAATAAAATTATATTTTATATCAGTTCTTAATGTAATTAATGGGGATAAATACACCTTTCCATTTAAAAAAATGTAAAACACATCAGAGTACTTACATTATCAAGCTCAGATGATTTCGTGTGGGTTTCCTTCTCGGATTTATGAAGTTGTTCACGTTGATTTTCTATAATTTCTTGCAGATGTGTCACAACTTTCAAATCAACTTCAGGTGTTGCACCTGCAAAATTAACTTCAGCTTTATTGTACTATTAATCCCTTACGCTGTCATTACAATATGAAAAAATAACCACAAACCCTATAGCAATCAAGAGCAGCAAAAAATTCTGATCAATTTTCAAAACATTATTAAAAGAAAAATCAAGCTTTTAGAATTCACAACTCTTCAAATCTTTCAAACTACCAGCGTATTCGAAGTCATTGCCACTTAGCTTTTGAACAAATGTAAGCAACAAAGCAAAAGCTTATTGGGTGAGAATAAGTTAAAAACAGCTGCAATTTCAAGTTAAGCAACCTTATTTCCAGTATTCTTATTGTAAACACTTTGGTGTAAAATACTAGATGAATCTATCATTACAATACAGCAGTACAGTATAGTAAATTTACGTGTTGCAGAAATCAAATTCACTGAGCAACTCATAAACATTAAGTGACGTTTACAACAAAGTAAGGGATACACTGGAAAGTGATCTTTCATTCAATTTTTCATCAGAATTGAAGTAATAGATCTGTCACACTTATCAAATGTGTAAAATGATGAGAACCATATCTGAATATCATTGCATTTATAAATTTCCTCAGCA
>NC_090732.1:141255832-141258332 GCF_036898095.1 Palaemon carinicauda | reverse complement strand
ATGCGAATTCAGTATTCAGGGATATTTGGGGCTTAATATCTAAGAGTATGTACCAGGTACATGCAAATAAGAGACAATGTTACCATAACCAACCACTATTTACAAAATTACACTCAACTATCAAGATTGAGATGGATTGATTTGTGATCATAAGTACACAACCTAAATTCGACAGGAATAGGCCTATGTACAGGCCAAGTCGACATCAACCTGAATCTCGCTATTAACACAATCCCTTTGTATACCATTAAAGGCCAACCCTCCCCCCCCCCAAAAAAAAAAAAAAAAAAAAAAAAACCTGCCTTCCAATCCTACACCCTTGTCAAACTTTTCAAAATCGCTGTGATGTGGCCGTTACAGATCTCGTACTTTGCAAACTTTACTTGATGGAAATCATATTAGTATCAAGGAGTCTATTGAAATGTAGTGCTTTGCTTTTAACAGATATTTCTCATATATCTTACTTCATATATCATGGTTAAAACCCAAGTTTCTTTACTAACAATGTAGATGCAGCATATTTTTGCCAGGCGCTGACAGATGTGATTGAAAGGGTTCTATTGTTCATACTATGATTTAAAAGGTCCCGGGCAATCTCTTAAAAGGCCACTCTCTCCTGATCACCTACTGTGATAACAATGGACAACCCGATACTGTCATTATATGCAACATCTTTTAATAAACTTCATATCATTGGAAGGATTTTTTTTTTTCATTTATACATAAATCATTAACGTTCTTCAAATAATATGCACCCACATGTGGGCGCGCGCGCACACAAACTTTAGTATATGATTTGCTTTCTAAATTATCAAGACCATATATTAGTAAACCATGCTTATAATATTCGGCCTCGAAACCATACATATTATGCTTCCACTAGCTATCCGAAGGAATGAAGATATAAAGGCTTTCAAGAAGAAAGTGAACACTTTTCTTGTTTTCTAAATCCTTCGATAACGTGGATTTGACAATAAAAGAGCAACATGCGATGGGAAATGGCAAATGATTTGGAATGAACATGATAAAATGACTGCGAAGGTCCTGTAGGGAGTAGAGTTCCCCTGCTGTTTATCGAACTAGAAAAGGAGCCCTTAAAGTAAAGTAAAAGTAATAAAACACACACAGGCATCGGTTTAATGAAGAGTCGGATCTTACACTACATTATTTACTTTAACTATTAATACTAAGACTGATAAAAGAAAATATATGCAACTAATACACATACTGTATAGGAAGGAGTTAATAGAATAAGGAGTGTAAATAAAGAAGTAACGGATGTACTCAAGTAAATCTTTTCCTTTTCCCTTCGCTTCCAAGGTCTTAAGCAAATCTTCCTAAGAAGGATTATCTTTAAGGGAAGCATTTAAAGGCCATTACTCACCCGTAGATCTGACAACTCTTTATTTTCTCCCTGGTCCTGCCCTAGCGATACCAAAGTTTGACAGAGTTTTAGCCCAGGAAGATGCACTAATCCTTATATATAATTTCCTCTGGATGTAAGTTATTTCCAAGGCAAAACGAATTCAATAACAAGGGGTAAGGTGATTAAATATTATCATTACACACATTTATATATATATATATATATATATATATATATATATATATATATATATATATATATATATATATATACATATATATATATATATATATATATATAATATATATATATATATATATATATATAATACATATATATATATATATATATATATATATATACATATATATATATATATATATATATATATATATATATACATATATATATATATATATATATATATATATATATATATATATATATATATATACATATATACATACATATATATATATATATATATATATATATATATATATATATATATATATATATATATGATAAATTTTGCACATTTTTACGTGTTTTTCATATTCAAATAAGCCATATATATTTTTGATATATTAATGTCTGGATTCTCTTAACAACCTCGGGATCACAGACCCAGGCGAAATCTCACAAAGACAAGAGCTTGGCTCCGGCCGGGAATCGAACCCTGGTCGGCAAGCTTATATAGACAGTGACTTAACCCACTTGGCCACGAACAAGTGGGTTAAGTCACTGTCTATATAAGCTTGCCGACCAGGGTTCGATTCCCGGCCGGAGCCAAGCTCTTGTCTTTGTGAGATTTCGCCTGGGTCTGTGATCCCGAGGTTGTTAAGAGAATCCAGACATTAATATATCAAAAATATATATGGCTTATTTGAATATATATATATATTATATATATATATATATATATATATATATATATATATATATATATATATATATATATATATATACATATATACATATATATATATATATATATATATATATACATATATATATATATATATATATATATATATATATATATATATATATATACATATATATATATAAATATATATATATATATATAAATATATATATATATATATATATATATATATATATATATACATA
>NC_090732.1:141249316-141250332 GCF_036898095.1 Palaemon carinicauda | reverse complement strand
TGGTCTAAACGTGGGGCGTTCAGTGTACTTCAACATTAGTAAAATGAATTGTGTAAGTGGATCTTACTTTAGACAGGATTTAAAATATAGCAAGAAACAGTATCAGATGACCATCGATTGACCTAAATCACAAAAAAGCAGCTGTAAGATGTATCCGTTATATCTTCTTTCGATATTATTATTCCCATTGTATAGCAGGGTCAGCCTTTCTAGTTAACTTTCTCCATCCATTTATATTACTTGCATCTTCTTCCCAGAGTCCCAACTCATCCATATCCCTCTTCACTACATCCATCCATCTGATTCGCTGACACCCCAGACTGCTACTCCCCAAGTTATTCGCTCTCTTGATTGGTTCCACCTCCTGCCATAGTATCTCAGGCGAGCTTTCCTAACCTTATATTTCACATTACATCATCAGCACCCTCTCCTCCTACCACACGTTCTTCTTATATCTTGATTTTCCCTCCTTTCCACTAATGGTATACCAGCAATACATATCACCAATCAAATCGTAGTTCTTTTCCAGTCCCCCCTCTTTCCTCTTAAGTGCCTAAGTTACTGTCCCATATAATAGTAAGGGCATAATAACTGTCTTATAGATCTTCGTTTGAGTCTTAATGGCATTTTCTTGTCTAGAACAACTGCTTTTGTCTCTCTCTAATTTTGTCATGCTTTTTTTCATACTCACTGCTTTCTCAGCACCACCCTCCATTGTTGTTATTGATCCCAAGTAGTTTAAACTCACTGTTCTGTTTTAGCACTGCACCATCTTCCGCTTGGATGTTTACACCATCTTGTCCTTTTCTACTAACACCCATTTACTCTGTTTCCCAATTTTCAGCTTCAATCCGTTCCTTTCTAGTTTATTTCCTTTTCATGCCTCCTCTCCATGCTAAAACGTTTTCTAGCTAAATCATCAGCAAACAGCAGTTCCCACAGTTTATCATTGTTCCATAACGGATGACAAGTGTCTCTAATGACGAGGAACATGAAACGACTCTGAGCAGATCCCT
>NC_090732.1:141206816-141239316 GCF_036898095.1 Palaemon carinicauda | reverse complement strand
AACTAAACGAACGTCAGCTAAAACAATCCACTAATCATTTAAGCGATTTGGGATAAATGTAACATATAGGGTGAAAATAACTCAAAGAGATTTATTTGATTTTTGTCGTTGTTACTTAATACCCTCAAAGGCTTGGCAGTTACAGATACTATGACAGCAATAGTTTTAGCAAAAAGTGGGCGATGTTTGATATTGAAAAATCACGTACCTCTCAATGCATGTTAATAATAGAAGCCCCATCTATCCTGCATTCATGTATAAATAAAGTATTGGAACGCCAAAGGAATATGGAAAATCGTGTAGTCAAGACGAGGGTAATTCAATTTTGGGAATAGGTTTCTGAAGATACTCGGGAACTGGACGTAGATCCCAGCATCTTTGATTAAACCACCAGAACTGGATGTATATTCTAGCCGATGTGATTAAACAGTAGATATTGGGTAGAGAGATGGGATTACGTTCTCAATACAAGGATTAGATGGCTGTGACAGAGCATGTATTGAAATATCTGCTCTGTTATGACTTAGAAATGGTTGAATACAACATTTTCGACTTAATTTAATCGATGAAACCATTTCCTTTCTGTTCATACAAGATGCTTTAAAACGTTTCAGGTAGCACCTTTTTTTCTTTTTCCTGGCATGAAAATTTACAGCTGTATTGGAATAAGATCAGGAAACTACTAAAAGAATTATTGAAATCATCAAAACAATAATACTTTACCGGGCAAAGAAAAAAGAAGAGAATAACGAATATATCCAACATCGATTATCAAAGGAAACACTCACAATCCAGAACAAAAGACCGAAGACTTGAAGAGGAATGACGTAGGTTCGTGAAGATACAGTAAGATATAACATCCCCAAGAAACACCTACGCGAGATTAACGACAGGAAAAGTAAAAATTAAAGACAAATGAATCGATGTTAATGAAACGAAGTTATATAGCCTTAACGGTACATGCATATCGTATTAGACCACCCGCATTTAAGATCCTAAACAAAATTAAAATAACTTCTACAAGGTATCCCTTTATACTGATATACGAGATATGTTCAAAATAAGAAACTGTATGCAACCTCATTGCTAAAGGCTAACTCAGAACCAGAGAGATAACACCCTTTGAAGCACCAGCAATGAGAATACTGTGTGTGTGTGTGTACACGTTTTATATTTTTTTTTTTTTTGCTTTTTTGAAGAAATGGCTACGTAAGGTATTAGCCTTCCAATTTTCAGCAATTTGAGAGATAAAGCTTTCACCTGACACAAACCAAAATTTGGCAATTAATAGTTACCAAATTCACGTTCCTTGGGTTAACAAATGCACAATAAGTTTTAGAGCAAGCTTAAATCGCTTTAGTTCCTCTAGGAAATAATATATATGTATATAAATGTATGTATACATATGTAGACTGTAATATGCAGATGCATAATATACACACACATACACCCACGGATATATATATATATATATATATATATACGCTCATACATACATGATTTCCTGAATTAGAGTCGGTCGTAAATATAGGTAGTAGGAAGTTGTAAGAAATATAAGGAACAGAAAACTTCTTGTTATAAAGGTGAATTGCTGACGCTCGAGTTCGTGTCTTCTACCCAGAATCTGGTGAATAACTAATCCAGCTCTCGTGAGTATTGCACAACATAATGCTCACTAAATCGTTTGACATTACACGGATAAAATAAACAATGACCTCAATAACAATCTTTACATAAATAACAGATTTCCATTTCATTAAAAAGGAAAATTCAGTTATAAAACGTTTTCTCGTCTATAGTAATTCAGTTATAACCAATAGAAATGATAATATCTTGTGAACACTTTAAAGAAACGAGAACCATGACTTAAAATTGCAAACTTATGATCGTCCACCATAATCGTATTTGCAGATGACAAAGACTGTTCTCGTGAAGATATTCTGAAGTTATTTTTGCAACAATACAGAATTCTTTAGCTTTCGAAGGTTATTGCACATCTAGTCTGACGTAGGGGACAGTAATGCTCAATAGCCAGAGTATTATACTGTACATTGCTGCAGAAAATTATTTTTAAGTATCTAAACCATAAAGATCTTGACGCTATTTCCGTTTGGTTCATATTCATTACTCCTTATATTCGTGGCCTTCAAGCATTAAGCAGGCAACAGTCTACTTATACCTAACTCCAAATTAATACAATAAAGTTTGTATTTACTCATACCTAAAATATTCTTTAATTAGTTTTAAGAAAGAAAAATGATATAAAACTAACTTTCAAGATTGTCATATCATTGGTACATTCGTTGATAAGATAAAAAAAAACTACATGTTTTTACATCCACACACCCAAAAACGTCCTCTCTCTCTCTCTCTCTCTCTCTCTCTCTCTCTCTCTCTCATAAATCCTGGACCCAACATAGGTACACAGACGACACCGACAACGAAGGTAGGAATGTGGAAAACAGACGGCACGAGGATTCCAACACCGTGAATGAGGCAAATAATTTTAGGGTCAAGATGGTTTAAAGTGAAACTGACGATCCAATAACGGCGAGAGATGCCATGTTAACAACCTGACTTGTATTTCTCAGGGTGGATGGAAATGGCACGAGCTGGCTCTGCCATGTGTCTGTGTGTGTGCATGTGTTTGTCACACAAGAGTAAGAGACGAAGTGACTTAGAATATTTAAAATTAAAATTTAGAAATATAAATGCCTGAAGACCCTGGGTTCCTCTTGGACTGCCGTAACACAACTATCATATTTATCCGCATACACGTCGCGAGGTTTTCACTTAAATCGGCACAAAAAGTCAGGCGCCATGAAAAAGCATTCCAAGACTTCAAAATTATAATATAAATAGCGTACACGACCCGTCAAAAATGATGGCTGAATACTTAGATATGCACACACACAATCCCCTCTCACATGTTTATGACTACTCTACCTCCCCCAACCCGAGCGACGGGGAGAGCTGAGCATGTCCGGAAATAATATATATATATATATATATATATATACATATATATATTATATATATGTATATATGTATATATATACATATATATATATATATATATATATATATAATGTGTATGTATATATATATATATATATAATGTGTATATATATATATATAATGTATATATATATATATATATATAATGTATATAGTACATATATATATATATATATATATAGACTCTTGGTCTTTATCATATAGGGGAGATGATTCGACATCAGTACATGTAATGAGAAAAATACCAATCGATTATTATGTGCAGCTTTTAAAGAGAGTCACCGACTCGTATCCACAGCCTGTTTTAGTGACATTTTGTCGACGCTGCGGCTGTGGGGACCTTACGACTAGCCTACATAGGACTTGATGGCTAACTTGGAAATCAAAATAACTTTATTCCTGTCTCACAAACACAAGAATTTGGCATCACAGCGTCTCAATAACCACACTTCCATTGAAAATTGAATATCAATAATGTTCTTATTCCACCAAAGCAAAATACTATTCACTTAATTTCCCCAAGCAGTTTTTATAATGAATTCATAAGGCCCTATTGCATCCACAACGAATATTTAATCTAAAAAATTCTATATATCATCTGAAAATTAAATAACCTGTAAAATTGATAACAAAAGAATATCATTCATTAAAGACAAAAAAATATATACAAAATGGCAAATGCTCGAAGATATACAACACACCTAAAGTTTTTCAGAATTACTTTTTGGTTAAAAACATCAAGTATTTCAGCATCCAAGTAATCACAAGCAAATTTTAGAAAAATAAAATCTTTATGTTAATAAACAACGAATCAATTACTTTTACCGCAAGTCTGCAATCCACCAACACGTCTTCCAGATGGCAAAAACCGCAAAAACATGTCTAATTTCCCAACACTCCTTCAGTTTCATTTCCTGAAGCCACATGCGGTGTAGGAGTAAACAGATACCCTCGGTGTAGACAAAGAGAAAGGCTAAGAAACTGTGTAGTTGTTCTTAAATCTTTTGTACGCAGTAATACATTATACCCAAAAGAGTGAAAACATGACTTCGATGACATTTGAACTTGTATTTCTATCAATTTTTGTAAGTTCTTACGTAGACTGCTATAACTCATAAAACAAATCATAAATAATTATACAAATTTAATAAATCAAACATATTACATTCTTACTATCATATGTGCACGAGAATATAAAATTGAATATTTCCTCTAACAACAAACACACCAGTTGTGCAGTTTTTTATACCATTTTTAGGAGTATAAATCATGCAGACGTTGAAATGTACGTCATTAAACGCATTAGGCCTATTCTACTGAAGCTGTTGACAGGAGAAAAACGAAAGTTTGGGATATGGGCACAAATAAAATGGAGAGAGAGAGAGAGAGAGAGAGAGAGAGAGAGAGAGAGAGATTGGTCGTTTACAAGCTTTGTAAGGGACTACACATACTCAAACAATATTTCACTTCTATTTCATATCATTTTAAGAAAAATATTCGTCTGTTGACTATCGATATAGCATCTAAATAAATCCGTCTACTTTTTTAACACATTCTAACGCACATTTGGTTTTCCTGGTAAGGACAATTTGTGCTAAATAAAATTACCGAAATGCTTAGCATGGGCTATACCTTTTTTTAATTAATTATCAAATCATTCTTTGCAATATCGTTTTCCCATTTCAGTTTCATCACCAAATTTTGTAATATATTGTATATCTTCTTGAATAGGAATACTGACTGACAATTGTTCGGTGTCACAAAATCACATGCTCTGCAAATTATACATATTAAAAACACCAATTTATAAAAACGATTATTTATAAATTTCTATTAACAAATAAAATAAATCAATGTAGCCCTTTTCCCTAAAAATATTTTACTGAAAATCAAAATCGTTCAAATGCGCATAACAGCTACAGCCTAGAAATCTTGTTAGTGATAGATATCTTACCACAACTTGTATTCTTTAAATATCTATCTGGCGGTGCGTAGCCCATTTCATATTTCCACTCATTAACTACAGATATTTTAGGCAAACGAGCTAAAAAACAAAGAAGAGAGAGAGAGAGAGAGAGAGAGAGAGAGAGAGAGAGATTAAATTTCGTTTCAATAACGGCTTGTATCTAAGTGGAATTTTCCAGTAGTTTTCCTTCTCTCCCATCAAACTATCGCCCAAAACTTGAAAAGACTCCGTTGCAAAGAGAATATTAGCCAAGTTTGCCCAAACTCATCTCTCCTCTTCTCTTCTCTTCTCTTCAGTGGCAAACTTTATATATGGAGGAATAATGTGGAACCCGTCAAGAACAAAAAAGGAATATATATATATATATATATATATGTACATACATAACTATATATATATATATATATATATATAAAAGTACTCCTAATATATATTTTTTTCGAACACTAAAGACAAGCTTCTCGGATACCACAAAACACAGCTTTTTGAGGAAAAAGGGAAGTTTTCGAGTGTAAATATTTATTATTTACTTTAAAATTTTGAAGATAAACAAACCAATTATTAAAGTACTGATTTGTTTCAATAACTTACATTTACGTACTGGAATTGAGAAGAATATTAACCCTTTTCTAAGGGTGTGTTTCCCCCTTTTCACTTTTTATTTACAGTACTATTTACTCGCTTTCCAAATATATCTTAATGGTGTCATACGATCAGATGTAAAACAATAATGAAAAATAAACCATCATCCGCAGTATAACAAAAATAAACTGAAAGTTTCCGAGTTCAATAGACTTCAAATCTATGGGTGAATGAAAATTACGTTATGGATCAGATATGGATTAGATAAAACAAGCTTTTGGTGTCCTTACTAACTATAGGCAAATACACACACATACAGATACACACAAACACGCACACATATATATTATATATATATATATATATATAATATTATATATGTATATTAATATATATATATATATATACAGTATATATATATATATATATATATTATATATATACAGTATATATATATATATATACACATATATATATAATATATATATATATATATATATATTATATATATACAGTATATATATACATATATATATATATATATATATTATATATAATATATACAGTATATATATACATATATATATATATATATATATACATAATGAACATACAATGTCTTAGTGGCTTCCAAAACTCGAAGATGGATGCTCACCGGATAAACTAAGACATCGTCTATTCACTATAAACGTAAAATAACATGCCCAAGTATGTGTGTGTATATATATATATATATATATACACACATATATATATATATATATATAAGAGAGAGAGAGAGAGAGAGAGAGAGAGAGAGAGGGAGAGGTTAAAGCAGTAATTATAAATAGCTTGAAACATCCACAAGTTTGACATAGATTTTTACCCATAAAGATTGATAATTATAGTAAAGTTTAATGAAAAGCACTGTGCAGGTGATTATTTACCTGAAGAAATTGTATTTTTATGATAAAATAAAAAAAAAAAATTCCGTAAAAAAAAGGTCAAACAATTCTTTGATTTGATCTTTCCATTTTTCAATCCTTTGGGGGGACAAAAACAACAGCGTTGCAAAGTGAGGCGCAGCAGGCATCCATATTCGCATGAGTGAATATCGGTACATGTGAGAGAAGTGAATTTTCAATGGTCATTGACATGCAAGCAAGAACCGTTCAAGTTATTGAATGCTGAAGTCATTATTACTCTATTGGCTCCAGGCCCATGGTAATGCAATCCATGTCCTGCTGTGTGTGCGTGTTTATATATACACAAATTTGCTTTATATACACGATTGCTTAAATAATTTATCTAAATCATTTCCTTACACATAGCCCAGTGTTAGTTAAGAAATGAAAGCTTAACTTTTTTAATATAATACAAGGTAAATAAATCTGGCATGAAAATAATGACAAAAACTACATCAATCAGATCGGATTTATGGATTTTAGACTAAAGATCTGGTACTGTAACCGGGTAGGTTATTAAACGTCAGAAAGGGAAAAATATTTTTTAACAAATAACATTGTAAAGGTATTTATATTTTTAAATAATATAAAAAATCCAATTAAATTGGATACAAAATATCTAAGATTTCATCCAAATACCTAATCTCGTAGATACCCAACAATGAAATCTACGCCTCTCTATACGCCTATAATCCTACAATGAGTACTCTGTACCAACCATGTGTCACATGATCATGCATAGTTCATTTTGTGCTTGTATCTTCGCTCTTCCCTCGCACTAAAAAGAACCTGAAAAAACTTGTCTGTTTTTCTCAATGGTAACGGTGTCGATTTTTAAACAGGAAATTTCCTGTTGCCTTGAGTTTTTGTATATAAAGGAGAGCGTTCAATAATAAACTCACTCAGTAGCTTTCACCCTGCCTTTGAGTCACAACCTTTCGCTCACCCCGTCACATTGGTGACCCTGGAGTGACTCGCTCCTCCCGCCTCCCCCCCCCCCCCACACCGTTACTATGACGCCCTCAAAACATATCTTCTGCAGCAGTACTCGCCGTCGCCAGCCGCCCGAATAGCAAGGCTTTCTCAGCTCTCTCAACAACCATTGGGGGACCAAAGGGCTTCGCTCGCCCTCAGGGAAATGACCAGTATCACTCGCCTGCAACCTGCCGTAGACGGCTCTCCTCGTGATATGAACCTACTTTGTGCCCTTTGGGTAAGCCGTTTACCCAAACCTGTACGCGCTGCCATTCACGATGTCGATAGTTTACCCATAAAGAACTTGATGACCAAAGCCGACGCCCTTATGGACAGCCACTTCATGACCTTCAAAACCTCCATCAACACCTCCACTCGTGACGAAGAGGACACCTATTCAACTTCAACCGAAGCTGATGTGAATGCCATAGGACACGCCTAATGCCGTACGACACACACGCCTATGAATGCCGTAGGACACACGCCTATAAATGCCATAGGACACACACGCCCATGAATGCCATAGGACACACCTATGAATGCCGTAGGACACACATGCCGATGAATGCCGTAGGACACACACGCCTATGAATGCCGTAGGACACACTCGCCTACCCCGTGACGAGCCAGAGTGGCGACAAAGCCACCCATCATCCACCACTCGCTCGCGCCCCAACCAGCGACTTCTACAGCCACTCACTGCCGCTAATCGGCGCAGTTTTTGCTACTACCACTCCAGATTCAGGGCGCCCAATTTAACATGTACAGTATGTCATTTTTAGGGGGGGAGCCATGTACCAACCGTGTGTCACACGATCATACATAGTTCATTTTGTGCTTGTATCTTCGCTCTCCCCTCACACTAAAAAGAACCTGAAAAAACAAGTCTGTTTTTCTCAATGGTAACGGTGTCGATTTTTTAACAGGAAATCTCCTGTTGCCTTGAGCTCTTGTATATAAAGGAGAGCGTTCAATAATAAACTCATTCAGTAGCTTTCATCCTGCCTTTGAGTCACAACCTTTCGCTCACCCCGTCACAACTCATAAACACGGTGAAAACCTATAGAACAAATAACGTTCACCAACCGAAGTTGAACGATAAATTTTAGTTGACGTCAATATGACATGTTCATCAAAAATTAAAGTAAGACTGAAACGGATTTTTTTTATTCTTAATAAAATCCCCATAAAGATTCTCGTGAAACATTCGCCACTGAAATGGACAGTCTGAAAATCCAGAAATAAACAAGGACACGGAAGGCGGGGAATGGATTAGACGAGATTAAAGGTTTAATAATGCATGAAACGCTTAATCCCCGGAATCTGTCACCTGTTCCCCCGGGGGAAAAAGAACTAAAAACAAAATGTCAAATGTATTAAAATAAAAGATTGGCATTTCATTATATATCCTTTGCACGAATAATTCCGATGCTAAATAAAAATCCATCGCTCTTTTTAATACAATTACGGCGGAATAGGCCTTAATGAATTTTGGACTTTACGATAACCAATCACGTTCAAGTAACATAAATAATAAATTAGTCAGATCTAATAAATATGCAAGAAAAACGCATTAAATAATATTCCTTTGGTATCTTATCTACCCAAATAATTATGACAATCCCTAAATATATTCAATCTTTCCATATGAACAAATCCCCTCAAAATACTCTGATTTACTCTTTCAACTCTGCTCAATTTCTTTTTATTACTCCTTTATACCCCATTATTTCTATTTCATCTCAAAGGCCTCATCCTTTCATTTGCATCAACTTCATTCCTACAAAGAAGTTAATGTTCAACAATCGTTTCATATATCCTGCTACTTTTCTTGCTTCTTCTGTTCTGCGGACTACTTTTCTCTCACTTTCTATAATGTTAAATTTTATTTACACAGAAACTTATAAGAATCAATCATTTCATTCTTTCACCATCCATACTTAAGTTCATTACTACATCTTCCTCTTTTCCATTTACTCTCATTACTTTCCTCTTGTTTACCATTATTCTTAATTTTCTCGTTTTGGCATAAAACTCAAAATTTTCTTAGACACTTTTATAGCTTTTCATTGTCCCCAATCACGGAAGTACTATCAGCTAACAGCAACCATTCCACCTCGCATTCAAATTTCATTTTCTTAGCTCACAACTTCATGCCTAAAACATAATCTGTCTTTTATCTGACTTATCGACTCACTTCATCCTTATACTTCCTTCTGAGCATTTTCTCCCAAAATGGCTAGGTCCAAAAGGTTACTACTGTCCACCTTTTCATGTAAACTTCTTTGGTGAGGCTGCTAACCCCCAGCTACTACCAATACCAGTCAGGTAGCTACCACGCGATAAGTATGTCATTGCTTTTAGGTCAAAGGAGGCACGCTCATTAGTGGTGCAATTACTTCGAGTCAGAAAAAAAATGAATAAAGGTCTCCCACTTACTAGTGTGTGTGATGAATATCAAATAAATTAACATCCGTCTTCACGAACATCATAAACGCCCACTTAAGCATGTTTGCGCGCGCACACACACTAACACACACACACACACACACACACATATATATATATATATATATACTGTATATATATATATATACTGTATATATATACAGTATATATATATAAATATATATATATATATATATATATAGATATGTGTGTGTGTGTGCGAGTGTGTGCATTTATATGTATGAATGCATGTGTGTGTATATATATACAGTATATATATATATATATATATATATAAATATAAATATAAATATAAATATATATACACGCTAGTGTACGTGACCCGTGAAAAATGACTGCTAAATATTTATGGAGATATGGTACCCCCTCTCCCCCTATCCGAGGGAAGGGGAGAGACCGAGTAGTTATATGTCTAGAAATGCCACTGGAGGTGACTGGAAAGACATATATATCAGCAGTCATACTTGGTCTCTAAACATTCTACCATTCACCTTCCTAATTCCCTTTTATCCCGTTCAAACTTGTACAAAAAATCCTCTTACACGTTCCTTTAGTAACAAGATTACGCTTTCATCTTTAGTGCTCTTCTTAGATCCTCAACTGTCACTTTCCCAAATATTTTCAAAAGTACGCTAACTCATTCCACTGCTTTACCATTCAGATCTACCTCTTTCATCTGCCAGACCATCTAACAGAACTCTTTTAGAATAGCTTCTTCATAAAAAAGCCAGCATTCTCAGAGGAAAACTTCTCTCTATTCAAATCTTATATTTCAGTAACCTTTCAATCTGGAATTTTTTCCGTACAGTATTTGCTATGTTTTCGGTCGAGCACCACCTGTGTAAATGGCTGACTTGTTGATACTACAAATCACTTTTCGTCGCATTTTTGCCTCTCTTAACACTATTTTCATCACCCTATCATTTACTAGCTTTATTTCCTCTTCCTGTGCATACCTACAATTCCTGTTGACACTTACCTATTCCTGAATACTTCATATGCGCCTCAAAAACTCCTTCCACTTTTCTTCCTTCACTATTCACCTTGCTATCTCCGCTACCTTTAAAAAAATCCCTTATCTTTATTCATCAAGTAATATATCTCTCTCTCTCTCTCTCTCTCTCTCTCTCTCTCTCTCTCTCTGCCATTCTACTATTTAGAAGAATCACTATTGCCACAGAATTGTAATGATTAATTATCTTAATGGAGACCATATCCCTTGAAACCCAATTAATTTAAGCACAAACTTCAACTCTGACCATATCCATAAAAACAACGACACGCCACCAATGGTCATAACAATATTACCACCAATTACACAAAGCAACAAAAAACAATCACCAATAAATGGGTACAAATGAGTCAGTATATAACAATCATATAAGTACATGTTTGTATTTTTCAGCATTAAGACCTTTACCCAAATGGATGGCACTCGAGAAAACACAAGACAAGGATCACTGTCACATTCGTACTTTACTTGCTGAATAGGAAATGCAAATCATGTGCAGGAATTTTCCCCTACTTCACCTTTTTCATTCATCTGTTTTGCAAGTGTTTTCTCTCGCTTCCTGCATATTGGGGGCCTTCCTTTCAGACATCTCACAATCTATTCAGGTCTATCTCTCTTCAGAATGATAGGTGTTTTAACAGCTTACCTTACTTCATTCCTTTATATGAACGAAGTACCTTAAAACTCTGATATGTCTTTCCACATTCACATACCCTAAATTTTTCGTCACTACTATGTATCACCACATTTCTCAATCTTTCAGTTTCTTTTCATGCCACATATACTACGTAAACCTTTATTACTCAACTCTACATCTTCCACTTTTTCCTTGCACTAAAAGTCATAACCCACATTTCCATTCAATAGGAGAGAACTGGTTCAATAATCCCTTCATACATTCCAGCCTTGGCTTGCGCGGATAATCGTGCATGAGTATGATAATGAGTACACAACAATGCACAGAGTTAATTAATAGAATCTGTTGATACTAGTAAGAGTATTCAAATGCGTTTGTAAGTGAAACCTTATGAAATAATAATGATAGTAAATATAATCTTGGAGGGTGGAGTTACTAACATTAAAGCATTAGGTCTGTGGAAAACTATGATTAATTCATTTAGCTATTTCGAAGTAAATGTCACAGGATTTCAAATGAGAGAGAGAGAGAGAGAGAGAGAGAGAGAGAGAGAGAGAGAGAGAGCATAGGGGTGGTATAGGCAGACAGCAGCAGGAGCACTGCAGATATCATAAAATAAAGGAGGGTCGGATGAGAAGAAATATGGGAGTAATCATGAGAGAAAAACAGAATTGAATCTTATTGCAAGTTAAGTACATATGATAAAGAATCGAAAAAACAAAAATATCTACTGTATATAGTAAAAACTCTAAAGAAGAATAAAAGATTGGTGAATATATTTGACTATTTGACGTGGTTTTGGCTTTATTGTATTAGGTCAACAGAAAGGACAGATTACTGAAAAGGGGAGTTAAATTAGGAAGTCGTGAGAGAAAGAAATAAGACGCTCTGTCATAAAGGTATATATGTTGAAAATAAAAATCCCTGATACCCAAGAAAAGATTGCATACATACAAAATGGGTGAATAGTTATTATTCTTCTTCTTTTCCTGCATCTTTTCCCACTTTTATGTGGGGTCGATGTTTCTGACCAGCTTTCTCCATCTACCTCTGTCCCACCATTTTCACAACTTTCACTGGTCATATTGGTTTTGGCTATTTCTTTTTTTTTCATGGCCGGATGCCTTTCTGCCGCCAACCCTCCCCATTTACCCGGGCTTGGGACCGGCACCAAGTTGATGCTGGCTTGGCCCCCTCAGCTCTGAATAGTTATTATAGATGAATATTGACATTGACACGATATCGATGAACTTATGGGTAGGAATCGTTGTTATGCTGTTAACTTTGTTTCAATATCTTTACAAAATAGGATTTTATCAAATAACTCCACGTTGATAGGAAAGAAATAGTTTACTTATTTGTGAATATGTATTGTATTTTCTTACACATTGTGCGCAAACATGGACCTTTCAAATCGATGCCAGCTCTACTCGAGTTGGTTAAAACTTTTAGGCAAAGTGTAGTCGACTTCTTAATCGCATTAGTGTCCTCCCCAGAGGGAGAGAGAGAAAGAGAGAGGAAGAGGAAAAATTCATGAATAAATTAATTAAATTGTGGGGGAAACTCATAAGGATTAACCTGATTAAGCGAAAATACATAATACCACTTTACTTCAGTTATTTTTACAACAACCACTCTCGGCTGATTTAAACGAGCACGTCGCTGGCTTTGCTAACTACTAATGCAATAACATGCGACTCTAACAGCAGAACACAATTCATAATCTTCGAAACCAGAAATTCCTAAAATGAATCTCTCTCCGATAAATGGAATTCGAACAGGAGACGTTAATTCATCAATTTAAATTCAGCACAGTTTACTATGAAAAACTATGCAAACGTCCAGTGTTTCCAATTCTGTTCTCTTCCAATTTAAAAGGAATATCGAACTTTTGCACATAGCGCACGACTGTGCCCTAACGGAGTAGGCCAATGTTGTAATAGACGATATATCTTGAGCTGAACTGAACTGCAACTACCCACATACTAACTAACGGGAATCATAACTGGTTCCTCTTGAATATGGCCTCAGCATGCTAATAACTCTACTACATAGACACGTTATGCCTTCAAAAGAAATAGTTTTCCGTTACTAACACTCGAATTATACTAGGTAGATTTATTTTTTATATGAAGTCCTCAACACCACAGTTGATTGTCACTAGTAGTCTTGAACTTTATTGCTGCCAAAATCAATATATATCTATATTTATTTCCCTATTATCTTTGAGCTGAAAACACATAAAACACAGGAATTATAATTGGGCACACTACTCTCATCATAATTGGGCGGGAAAAGGAAATCTAATAAACTGAACAGCAGATCATTAACTTAACATTAACCTGTCTCATGTTATGGGCTGTCACATATACCATATCTGTGTTCGGTTCGTGCCACTCGCAATTTTTACACAACCTAAGAATGAATCATCCGGGAATTGTCCATTACCAAATATTTAACTTATTCCCAAAAACAGCAAACTAAAACTCAAATAAAACTTACACTAATATCATTCATATCTAAATCAAGTATCATTTTCTACATTTACAAACTCTCCAAAGCATACACTTTGCCCACAAATGCCTTCATCTCGTAACATAGCAAGACGTACAAAAAAACTATCAATTGAATAAATTCGACCATTTAAAGAAATAAATTTCGTAATATATAAAATTTTCCAACCTGAGTCTTATAATAACAGCCACGAACTATTTGCAAAAATTAATTACTGGACGAGCGCATCTCCACGACAATAATCACAGAAGAAATAATCTCCAAAATATTTTTTTTTTCCCGTGACCAAATTTAGTTCGTGCAGATCCCTAAGGAATTACATTTTCATGATTAAATCTCCAACCATAAAAGGACAGAAAAAAGCGAGCATGCCCTTGAGTAATACGCCTCGAGTTGGTGATCAAATTCAAACATTCCGACCTCGCCCTTTGCTTGAAGCACAACTTTATCCAGACGGAATTTTAACCAATACCCTTGAGATGAGGCTGCAATTGGCAGGATGGCTACAAGCAACAACTGCAAGTCGTAATATATTACGGCTAAGTTCGTTCTTTTTTTTTTATTTCTTTTTTTTTTTTTAAATCAATGTACATCAATTAGTTTCGTCCAATTTTCCAGTATCTTTAAAATCGTATTTTCTGTCAGTTAGATTCAACTTTAAATTTTTGTCCAAAAGAATAATAAATGGAGTCCAGGTTAAAGGGCAAGTTGCTTTTGCGGATCTAAATATGTCAAGAAGGAAAAAAAAAAAAAAGGGGGGGGGGGGGAAAAGGGGGGGGTGAGGGGATTCCAGAGCGATGAGCCCAGCGAAAAACCGCACATATCTTAATCTCCGGTCAGGCACAGTTCCACGACACCGTCACAAGAACAGCAATCTCCGGTCACGCAGTGTCGTCTGATAACGGCATCGAAGCAACTCTTCTCTCGCCCACCCCTACCCAACCCCCAACCCCTCAAGCTAAAAAAATCCTCACACCTCACATTCTTTCTCTTCCTCTTCTTTTTCTCTAACGGGTGATCAGAGTTGCTTGCATTGCGTAAGACCAAAAAAGGAGACTATTTGATCCGAGTGGGTAGTTGAGATTTCTAGTTTATCATTCTGAGAATCAAACTTGGATAAAGTGGGAGGAAAACACTGAGTGGAGAGAGAGAGAGAGAGAGAGAGAGAGAGAGAGAGAGAGAGAGAGAGAGAATATAAATGATTTTATAAATTTCAAAATAGACAATACATTATAGAAACAGAATTGTAAATACAAAATATATTTCTTGGAGAGAGATATTCGCTGGCAGATCTGTGGCCAACAACCAAAAGCTTAAGGTTTTTTTTTTCGAAACATTTCTTACTCTCGTAAAAGTGTTTCCCTCACTTGCAATCAGTCAAGACGAAAAGATTTCACATTCAATTAAAAACGCTTCCTCATTGCCGGATATTACATATTGTAATACGTGCTAAACAGGGTCAAACTATATCAGAAGGGGTCTGAATTATCGGGTACGAAAAAAAAAAAATCACGTACATACATATAGGTAATGGCTTTACTTTATTTTAGAAATTGGGTCATACAGCCGAGAAATAGGTCCAGAGATGTATTTCTGCACAGAGGTGCAGTACGGGAAATATCCACAGAGTTGTATTATGAAGTTAAAGTTCCGACCTTGGACACCAATATGGATGTGAATAATTGCCATTCGTTACACAAATACCAATCATTCCCACATTTCAATCGCTAAATATGCATGTAAACCCCCCCCCCTTTTTATAAAGAAAGCAATGCAAAGCACACAAAATGCTCGCCTAGATAAATGGAACTGGAGCGTCATATGGTTGACTTCATCTTCCCCGACCACTTGCGAATTTCAAAACATTTTGGAATTGAGAATCCGTTTGAAGGGAAAGACGGGGAATAACTGCAAAGGACGACATCAAAGGCATTGGGTCCTCTCAACAAGTAAAAATATAGATACATTTTTAAAAACATTTAGTTCTCCAAATACGAAAATACTCGATTATAAGTACTTGAATTTTTTATTTGGGCATCTGACCATAAGAAAAAAATATATAATCGAATATATTTGATTTCTTAATTTGCTTCTTCACATGGAAACACACATACATGAACATATGGAATCATATACGAGGGGGATATATACAGTAACTCCTGTGTAAAGTACACAAACAAAAACTACTAAAAATACAATTATTCGCATAACAGACAGGTAAGTCTTCATATCATAACTCAATGCAGTCTTCTAATAAGAAATATATGTAGGAACACAAGAAGAAAATTCCCCAAAAAGGTAGATAGTCTTACATTTGGCATTAGTAAATCATTATCATTATTATTATTGATGGCGATGATGTCTTGAAATTTCAAGATAAGAGTCCGTTACAAAGATCTTTATGATGCCGTCTCACGAGTTTCTGCTGAAAATAAACAAATCGGAAATTTCCTACTAACTTTGGACTATCTCAGAGAGCGACCGAATAACATATCTCAAATCTTCGAAATAAGACGAGATTTGTCTTCTCAAACGCCTCGTGACTCAGTAAAACCTATGAAACTCTGATTAAGAAAAATGGAAGAATTTATCTTGTCATACAGTGGAAAAGATTATTCTCTTTCCTCTTGGTTCGAGCACTGAATTATCCATCGATAATTCAAGATAATCTTTTTGTCTGATCCCTTTGCTCATGGATAAATATTTTAAAAGCAAATATCTTATAGAAAGTGGAAAATTCTTACTCCGAATCTACATTGCTAATGGTGTCAACCATATGAAGTCAACGTATATTCATTGCAACCATGCGATACTAAACAAAAATAATGTTTTTTTTTTCAACAAAGTTTACTAGAAAAAGTTAGTGGTCATCCTCTTAGCAGTCACCGTTCTTATCTAGTGTACGCAACCCGTATAAAAGATGCCTAAATATTTAGATAGATATGTGCACACACACATTCAACTCTTCCCAACACACCTTTTCGTTTCGGCGTTCTCCTCACCTGAGTGAGCGTGACCGGAAAGAAATATATACATATATAAACACACACACACACACACACACACACACATATATATATATATATATATATGGGAGATGCCACCGCTTCCGCTGAGTTTATCTACATTCCAAAATTAATTTGAATATTAACATCTGTAACTGATTTACCCTGGGTCTCTTTACAAGTTATTCATCTATGTACTAACACAATTAGTAATGTCCATATCAAAGTGACAACATCCCGAGGGAGTTTCTCTCCCCCCAATGTCTACGCTTCTGCGAAAGACAATGCGGGTTATTAAAAAGGAAATTACAGGAGCGCATAATCTTCACCAGTATTATTACTCTGGTCTACAAATTTGAATTCATATGCAAACATCTTTCAAGTCCCACTCAAACTCTTTCGTTCCTTTGGTCGCTGCAACCTAACCATCCCTGTGAGCTAAGGATGGGATGTTTGAGGGAGCCCATAGATCTATTTACTGAGTCATCAGCAGGCATTCCCTGGCCCTCCTTGGTCCTAGCTTAGGTAGAGAGAGGGCTTGGGAGCTGATCATATGAAATATGGTCAGTCTCTCGGGCATTGTTCAACTTGACAGGGAAATGTCACTGCCCTTTGCCTCTGTTATTCATGAGCGGCCTTTAAAGGTTTACATATGTGTGTGTGTGTATATATATATATATATATATATATATACACACATTACAAATATATGTGTATGTATATATATGCAGTATATATATGTATATGTTTGTGTGTCTGTGAGTGTACTCATCACAAAAACTAAATGCCTATTTTCCCTTGCTACATAATGCCTAAAACATTAAACGATGCTTTTAGGCCTCAGACATTTTTGGCTAGTTTTCGTCCCAACGTTGGTCACTGCAGATAGGTGATGGTGGGAGACTAACTGCAAACCAACTTAATATGGTTGGGTCCCAATAATACAGCCTTGCTGATCATAGCAGTACGCAAACCCTTTCACCACATTAATGTATCCCAACTCAGAAATAGTAACGTCAAGCCGCTTCTCTTACCAGGAGTGGCACCGGGAAAAGAAAGGTCAAAGCCACATTCCTTCATTACCAATTGAATCTGGACGAATATGAACCTTGAAAACTCTCATAATTTGCAGATTCATGCAGCTTCGCGGTATACACAAGGGCTTAGGTATACACAAATATGCCAAAAAAGGGAAAAAAAGTTAAACCAATATTTTTTAACAACGCAGAAATAGTTCTTCCTTAAAAATGAAGAAGACTGTTTGCGTCATAGCTCCTATTTCTATTTTATTTTTCATAGAGAGGTAATTTTACAGTCGCAATTAATTGCGATCTTGTGAATCAAGTTTTCTTTGAGTTACAACAAAACCAAAAAAATGCAATGCATATAACGTCTTCTCAACTTGAGAAGATGTAAGCACAGCCGTGTCAACATTAGCTGCCCGATGGGTGAGTCAATAATACACGTTGCCAAGAATTTCATAAATACACTAATTTTTCGTAAGAGTATGACAGCCAGGAGAAGCAAGACACCCCAAGTAAAGACAAATTGAACAATACCGTTGCTTATTACATCAGCTCTCTCTCTCTCTCTCTCTCTCTCTCTCTCTCTCTCTCTCTCTCTCTCTCTCTCTCTCTCTCTCTCTCTCTCTAAAATTTTGATGATTCATTATTGAAATGGAGTCTTTTGCAATAACAGTATCACATCGGGTCATATGAATTTCTTAACATTTAGGTTTTTCACTTTAGAATTCTAATAGAACAAGAACAACTGACAGCATTCAGAAACATCCCAAAACGTAAATTTAGCAATATATCAGAAAATGAAACTTTACAGATATAATAGGCAAGAGTGATTTCTACACCCAATACACTAAAAACCATGGTTCACCTTAGTAAAGGAAATAAAAAGTTATATTACGGCATTAAAAGTCAAAACTATGCCCCGAGTTTCTGTTTACTCATTCGGGTACAAACCCGGAGAAAAGATGAGGGCTGAGTACAGGGAACAGGATTGACACTCACATCGAGTAAAATACCAACAATTTCTGAGTCTTGCTGTAAACGTTAGTCGTATAGTACAACCAATGGATCAAAATGAGGCCCAAAAACTAATTGAATAATTATCAAGTATGAAAATTAACATATTCGATGCTCCCTTTATCGAAACAAAGTCCCAATATAATATTAGGCGTCAAATATCACATGGTCGACAATTAATCAATTAGTTCCACAATTAGCAGAAATAATCAGGAAAGGGTTTTCAATGCCCTATTTTAACGAAGTCACACCATTACCTGAAAACATTTTAGGATTACGAAACTCTTATCAATTTATATAACATTACTCACATAAAAAAACCATTAACTGGTGCGTCAATATTAAATTATGTAAATTATCCATGGGCTCACTAAGATTATGTCAATCTCTATTTGATACGATAACCAGTTTATCTGTAAGCTATTTCATAAAGCATTTAAACATTCGCAGTCACTATGACAATTCTTATACCTAAGTTTGAACAAGTCCTAACTGCTAATGTTCATCATTTTTTAATCTAACTATCTTATCCCTGCATCTGTGACCTACAGAATTCGACAAGCAACCAGGTTTCTTGACTTATTAATTGGGTCAACAAAGATATTGGATTTTCTCAGAGAGAGAGAGAGAGAGAGAGAGAGAGAGAGAGAGAGAGAGAGAGAGAGAGAGAGAGAGAGACTCATCGTTGTGTTCCGGAAAGTGCGAGGATATGATTATCATGGAGAGAAAAATGCCAACTAGCAAATATTTCCGCTCACAAGAATTCTTTTTCTCCTTCCTTTGTGAAGGGAAAGAGCTAATGACGGCGTGACATTCCATGGCAAAAGGGCATGACTTTAAAGACATTGGCATAAGGTCTCCTGCTTTGTACCTTACCGTTGCGCAAGTAATCGCCCTTGTAAATAAACTATTTTGCCACTGTATAAAAATATATTTCTCAAGCTTGTATTACAAGCATTTATACTCAGCCGTTGCGAACTTGAATCTATGGTTACGAGAAACGATAAAACATGGTCCTGTAACACCATTTTCGAACAAGGACTCTCTCTCTCTCTCTCTCTCTCTCTCTCTCTCTCTCTCTCTCTCTCAAAAAAAAAAAAAAAAAAAAAAAAAAAAAAAAAGTTTACTTCCTCGAAAACTCAGAATTCCATTAATGACCCGTATGATATTTCTTATTGTTAAAAATACATATAAGTCCAGTTTAGAAAGGGAGACAGCTTTTGATATTAAATTTTTCCATAAACCTCCAAACATCAGTTCTCCAGAGCTTTCAAGTATCGATGCCGCCAACCCCGTTTTAGGGCGATGATGAACGTTCGGGAGGGGGCGGGGGCCTTGGGCCAGGGGGTCATTCCTCAGGAACTGGGGGGAAGCGGGAGGGCAAATGACTGCAGCTGGTGGCTGGTGCACCTACCGCTGTCTCCTCTGCTTGCAACAGAATGCGTGCAAACAAACACACAAGTTTTATCTTCGAGTGTTTCACTATTCATTTTATCTTCAGTCGTAATTTATAAACAATCTTCATGTAGTCTACCCATAATAAACATATGAACTCAAAACTCCTCTCAGGTCCTACTATGACTTGTTACCGTTTAAATTCAACTAATGACATTTGTTTTTGCAATTCTACTGGCTTAATTCTTACAATTCCTTTTCGAGGAAGGACCCTTAATTCAACGTTAATCTTTCCCGTGTATCGGGACTTTATCTTTTAAAACATCATATCTTAAAAAAAAAACTTTAAACTTATGACGCACAATTCGAGTGATTTCATAAATAGCAATAATAAAAAACCCTCGATGTAAATTTCATAAAGGCTTCCAAAAATCAAACAAATAGCAATATAGAGTATCCATATGAAAACAAATTACTTACATGGGTATGTAACTATTTGAAAGATTGGCTCCAGGTCTGACCTTAAACACTTATACATCTCTAGATGCAACCAACGACAGTCGACTAATAACTATAACTAATCCAACGAGTTATTACCGATGAAGGCAAAGAAGTATTGCAGAGATCCTCCGTGAAATGAAAGGAAACAAATCGAACGACGTGATATGCTTGGCAGATACGGAAATAAAGTTATATACAAATGGTCGATACACATCAAGCTTCGGGGCACCATTAACGCCTTAATGGCCAACATAACATTACTACTCAAATTCAATGGGCAAGACCGACATTGTTATTACTACAATGCAATCCAACAACGTTTTTGTTTTCAATAATTCCAGTGGCATTCAGAGCAGAGAGAGAGAGAGAGAGAGAGAGAGAGAGAGAGAGAGAGAGAGAGAGAGAGAGAGAGAGAGAGATTGGTAATTTTCTGGCATCATAACATCAATGGTCATTGATACCGATTAGAGTATAATTACTAAAGAATAACTTAGGATAAAAAAAAATTAGAAAAAAATTGAAATTAATAAATAACTTAATGAAATATTCAAAATTTCATGTAACATTTAAAAGTGAGTAAGAAGGCCAGCTTCAATTATGAACTTTAAAATACCACTGGCATCATATAGTCTCTCCTCCAAGAATCTTGGTGAGGATGTACCTGCCATCCTCATTATGAGCTTCAGGGGAATCGTTATCTGACATCCACAAGACTGAGACATTCAATCAGTAAATGATTCAGTCAGGGGAACTAAGCAATCATCAAACAAGGGTTGGCACCTGCTCAGTTCTAATACGACAGAGTGTAGTTTCCCATCTTCTAATCATGTTACCATATTTCCGTAGAGGTACAGTATTTATGATCATCTTATTTTGATCCGCAGAATTTCAGTAATGTTGCCAAATATCACCAAAAGGTTTTTTAATGTGGCAAAAAGTCATTACATAGAAATACATACCTTCCAGAAAGTATGCTTTCTGCTGCCTATTTTGCTAATTTGTTCGTCGCTTATTTCCTTGCTTGCAGTACTACAAATATACAGCCACTCTAAAAAATCTAAAATCAAGGGTTGATTGGATTAAAAATTATCATTGCCTACAACACACTTTTTACATTACTAAGACTTGTACAATAACCGTCTTTCATTATTACATCCGCCAACAAAGTTGGGAGGAGGTTATGTTTTTGCCCCAGTTTGTCTGTTTCTCTGTGAACAACCTCCGGGCCACAATTTTACTCATATAGCGAAACTTTCTGGGATTAAGTGTTTTGTTGAGACGCAAAAGTGATTCAATTTTGAAAGTACCAGGTCAAAAGTCAAGGTCGAGCAAAAGGTCGACCGAACTAACCCTAAGGTAAGCTAGTTTCGAGAAATAAGATGCCATAGTGAAGGTCTGCACTCTGAGTGCTTTTCTAGTTGCTATTTTATTTTAGTGGCAGTCAGAAACCCATACAGATCTGCTGTAAAGATAGGTGATGTTAAAGGGAGCACACGTTTACAACTAAAACAAGAATTGTACACCCCAAATCCAACGCCAGCACTGGATTTGGAACCGCTCGTAATTATAGATCCAGTATCCTTATGTAGATTTGCATGGTCAAAAAATGTAGATCACATTTTATCATTTACCATAGTGACTTTAATTCAAAACAAAATAATTACAGAGGATGATTTTTGGAATTTTGGAAGTTTCCAGGGAGGGGTGACTGATAATCTAAAAGGTAGTACCCCACTCCTGGAAGATTAAGGAAATATAGTAGTTGTTTCACTCTGAATCCATGAGAGAGAGAGAGAGAGAGAGAGAGAGAGAGAGAGAGAGATAAAACATCTGAGGATCGTATAGACTCCACCATTTATACTGTGAAACTATCCCCTTTAAGTTCCAGATAGCTTGAAAACAACAAACATTATCAATCATCATTATCATTCCGATCACTGATGATTATATTCACGGTATATAAAATATAAACGCAGCCTTCAGTTCAATTCTCAATTTCTGAAACAAACTAGATCAGAATTAATACCAACCGAACGCCAACTAGCAATTACGATTCGCCATGTATTCGTAACTCGTTTACTTGTCCAGTTTACAGCGGATCGACAAACACAGAACTGTCAGTTTCAGAACACAACAACAGCCGGCAGGACCAACCAAAGTCTGTTGTCCACCAATCTGTCAAAGTTACCAGAACATTTCCTTCAGCTATAATAATCTTTAAACTATTTCAATATAAGATCTGTACCTTAGAGTAAATGTACTGAAAAAAAAATCGTCATTTCCCTTGATTTTAAAATTTCAGTAATCTACGTTTGTGAGAAAAATTTTTCATTAAATTTTAATTAAATTCATCTAATTTTTTCTTTTCATTACTAACCTTCTATTTTCAGTTATCACACCATTTATTTTCATTTGAGAACTCTTGTCCCCACGTCACTTGGTGGTGACAATCATGATTCAAGAAATAGGAATTTCGGACAGATATTATTGGAGTTGTGTGGACGAATAGAAAAAATGACAATAAAAAGAATAATAATATAAACTCGGAACTCACAACCGAAATCGTTTGGTCTATTTATGTTGTCTCTGTAAAAAAAAAAAAAAAAAAAAATCATAGGAAAAAAAAAAAACATTTAGAACAGGCTTGTGTTACTTGCAACTTTTCCCATTCACACTAAACTTCTATAAAGAACGAACTCAGGTCGAAAGATTAATTATAACCATTACGAGTAACTTTAGACATTTAATATTCAAAGGATAAAACTATTCAACCTTTTGCTTTTTACATGGGGATAGCCATGCAATTCCAGACTTTAAATCCGAGTTTTTTTCCAAGTTTATAGCCACAAATCCAATTTCTCGCCATAAGCTGAATAATAAATAAACATTTACTAATTATTATTATTATTACTAGCTAACCTATAACGTTAGTTAGAAAAGCAGGATGATATAAACTCAAGGGCTCCAACAGGGAAAAATAGCCCAGTGTGGAAAGAAAATAAGGAAACAAATAAACAAGATAAGTAATGAACAATTAAAATAAAATACTGTAAAAACAGTAACAACATTGAAATAAAGATTTTCTTGTATAAACGATAGAGACATATGTCAGCTTGTTCAACATAAAAAAAAAAAAAAAATCGCTGCAAGTTTGAACTTTTGAAGTTCCACCGATTCATACTACCTGATTAGGAAGATCATTCCACAACTTGATTACAGCTGGAATAAAACTTTAGAGTACCGTGTAGTATTAAGCCTTATGGTGGAGAAACCATGACTATTAGAATTAACTGCATATCTAGCATTATGAGCAGGATGGCACTGTCCAATAAGATCTGAATGCAAATGATGGTCAGAATTATGAAAAAAATCTTTTACAACATGCATAGCAAACTACCTGAACGATGGTGCCAGAGATTAATATCTAGATAAGGAAATAGAAATTTGAAATACCGTAAGTTCCTGTCCAACAAATTAAGATGAGATTCAGCAGCTGAAGATCAGACAGGAGAACAATACTCGAAATAAGGCATAATAAAAGAACTAGATTGATCACCGAAAATCTTGAAAAAAAAAAACTTTCTCAATAAGCCAATTTCATGCAATTGAAGAAGAGACAGACTGAATATGTTTCACAAAAGTAAATTTACTATCAAGAATCACACCTAAAATTTCAAAAGTCATACAGTTGAGAGAGAGAGAGAGAAAAAAAAAACAATGCTGATATACGGATACCGAGGAGCAACTGTCCTTGACCTACTTACAATCATACTTTAAGTTTATTTAGGGTTTAACTTCATGCCCCATAATTTGCACCATGCACTAATTTAAGCTAGATCGCTATTAAGGATTTAGCAATCCCAGACCTACATTCAGGAGATGGAAATGATACAAAGTGAGTAACATCATCTGTATATGGAACGAGCTTGTTTTCTTGTCTAAACCAAATGTCATGTGTATATAGTATGCAAAGTAATGGACCAAGAATACTACCCTGAGGAACACCAGACATCACATTCCTATACTCGCCAATCGGACAATTCTTTGTGATCTATTACTTAAATATTCAATGATAATGCTAGAAAACAGACCCATCAACTCTAAACATCATAATTAAAACTGTCAAAGGAGACACTAAAATCAAGGCCAATCATACGAACTTCCTGACCACAATCAACGGATTTCTGTAGAGCATTGGAGATTTTAATAAGGGCATCACATGCTCCAAGGCTTTTAAGAGAGCGAAATTGCAAACGGGAACAGAGGATTACCTTCAGCAAACCTATTTAGACGTTTGGCCAAAAGACGATAAATATCTTTAGACAATAGAGGAGTTATGGAAATTAACCCAGTAATCTTCTGCAAAAATTCAGTATAGAGCCTAATATCTTAATGAAAACAAAAAACCAATGTACATTTGCAATTCAAAGCGGTGATACATGGGCTTTTCAGCCGAATACATTAGTCTGAAAAAATTCTGATAGTATGAAATAACTGCTAATTCTTTTAAGAGAAATGGGGTAAAGAAACATCGAAAATTATGTTCAGCTGCACAACACAACACTGGAAACCAACATGATCATAATAGAGAAAGTTATACTGCATGTGACTTGTGAGGAACCTTAAGGTGAATGTTAAGTAAATTACCCGACGAAATGGAAGGTTAAGATGAATGTGGGCTGAATTTTAACATAGATGCTGGAAAATGAAAGTGGTCGACGCTTATTGGCATTTGAGAAGTACTGAGTTGAGTCGAGCCCCTGTGAAATGAGAAAAATACATGATAAGCCGTGTGAAAATAGTTTCTCCTAATTGTATAAAAGGGTAAAAATTAACTAGCTTATGGAAAGAGTCGTTTCTGAATGAACTTTTAAATGAAAAAGCTGAATGCTGTTGCATGGTCTCTACAGGATACACTGGTATGCATAGTAAATAGTTTGAAGGACAGCGAAAAGTGTAGCTACGAAGGTTTTTAACGAAGACAGAATAGATAAGAAAAATTTTAAAAATAGTTTTGAGCATAAAATATAACGGTGAATGTTATGCATATTTTGGCTTTCTCAGAAGGAAAGGGGAAGAGGAGAGATCTGTGAACGTTTGCCTGTGTTGTAAGAATCTTTTAGAAGGAAGGACTGCATTGAAAGCTGGAAAGACTGGACTTAACTTTCATTAACTACTCGATTACCTTCATGATTCATTTAAAAATCAAGAGATAGATGTTTTGATACATGCTCCTTTGCTTTGTTTTGTTTTATTTATGCCACAGCCTTCTACAAAAATTGTGGAAATGTACAAGTTTGATTACATAACCTCTTCTTTTTTTCGGTATGTGTGTGTGATATGATATCAATATCATTCAGGATAAAAATCCTAATACTGAATAATACCGCTCAAAAGTTGAATAAGTTCCAATAATAACTGAAGTACGTTTCCATTAAGGGATTATTCTGTGAGCATGGACTCGTATCTGTAGTGTTATTTAATAAAGCCAGCATTCAAATTCCATTAAGACTTCCAAACACAGCAGTAGACATCAGATTTTACACTCGAAATACTCAATCCCCGAAGACCCATTTCAACAAGAAAAATACGTCACACATTAATTTTTAAATAATGCATAAAGTAATGTGAAAAACGATATCTCACCAGGCACATAAATTGATTTTATAATTATTCATCTTTAATAAACTGCCAATGTTTATGGAATCAATCGAATTCAATCATCTAATTTCCGTAAGATGAATTGATTTGTTGAAACCCATTGACGCTGGTGATGCGCAGGGACATAATTTTGTAATCGAGAAAAAAAATGCGCACTAAACAAAAACTAATTCAAGACGCGATAAGATGAAGTTATGCCACCCCTAAAAAGATAAGCATGACAAACTAACAACAAATAAATTCCGTATTTTATACAAATAAATATGACAAACTAACAACAAACAAATTCCGTATTTTATAACAAAACCATCTTCGCCAAATGTCAAGAGTTAAGCTTCAAGTTCATATCATGTATGACTACATCACTACATTATACCTGACCTTCAACTTGCATTAAGTCCTGCTAGTCAAGTCCACGACAATTCCATTTGGCAATGAGAGTTGAACAACCAGAGCGACTAAGTTGCAAATCCAGTTCCCTGATACGATAGTTAGAAAGCCTCTTGCCCAGAGGTGTCACAGCTCGTGCAGCTTCATGCGACTGGTAAAGGACATTTGGGTTATTAGAGAATGCAAAGCATACAAACCAACGCACAGCCAGGACTGTTACACGGAATATCAGACTAACATTCACTGTGCAATATACACACCATTAACGATTCCGCTATTCTCCTGGTTGTAAATATTCTACATTCCAACACCTACTTCTAAGGCTTACTTGAAAACAGGACTTCACAAAACATACTCTGACATTTTGTAGGCAACAGAGAGTCGGATTTGCAACATGAGAAGCCATGACGAATAAAGGAAGCGCTAAAGGTCAAAGTCACGACACAAAGCGAAAACCAAAAAAAAAAAAAAAAAAAAAAAAAACTTTTACTAACATTTCTCCAGCTTTTATATTCACACAAAAGGCCTCACACAAAATAAGAACCAACTATGCAAGCGTCATTTAAAGTTGATTTTATATATATATATATATATATATGTATATATATAATATATATATATACATATATATATATATATACATATATATATATATATATATATACATATATATATATACAGAGAGAGAGAGAGAGAGAGAGAGAGAGAGAGAGTATTATTAGACAACATAAAATTTGAATAGGAAGGATAGCATAAAAGGAAACAGACTGGTAACCTGAGGGTGTGTTTGTGTGTGTGTGTATATATATATATATATATATACATGAGAGAGAGAGAGAGAGAGAGAGAGAGAGAGACTTAACAACATAGATCATACAAAAAATTTAGATAAAATTACTTTGGTTGCGAACGATCATAAACAAAGAAATATAATTTCAACATTCGATAATGTCATAAGCTATAAAATACTTCAGCCGAAGTAATCGGAGACGTTTACTTGTTGTGGCATTTGCTAAACCATAAAGACAATTACAGATATCAAATGGGTCAAGGACTTAAGCAGCGACGATTAGGAAATTGGTCGACAATAATTAAACGTCCTTCTACCTTTACAATATTCATTTAAAAGTGGAGCAAAGAGAATGGTCACAGGCAATGTTGGGTACACATGCTCGGAATGATGATAATAGGAGTTACAGTATAGTATGTTCTCGTCTGTGTGTGTGTGAGAGAGAGAGAGAGAGAGAGAGAGAGAGAGAGAGAATTACAAGTAGGATAATTTTTAAATATACATTTATTTAGTGCAAGGACCTTTAGTGACAATTAAACTTTTCTTGTCAAGACGGAGGTCTCTTAAAAATCTTATCATAACATTAAAAAACTATACAAAAATTCCGAAAAATCCCAAAGGAAAAATCGCAAGAACTGTTTCTTCAAAACACATTCAAAAGAATCACTATTCTTTTCCTTAAATATCCCTTTGGCGTGCTTGAGTGCCAGAATTCTTCTATATGCTTGCATGAAGATGTTCAAACACTCAGTAAAGGGAAATCATGACTAAGCGTGGTTCCAAATCCCACAGTAGCACAGAAAAGAGTATACAGAATTTCTCATTCAACATCATAATCAATGTACAGTAAAAAAAAAGAAAAAAAAATATGAAGAGCGACAATATTGGCACTTATTTCAACACAAAAGAACATGGGTTCGATTCCTGGTCAAGGTAGAAACACATTCCACAATTCCCTTTCGGTAAAAGTTATTCCTGAGATAAAGTAAATTCGACGTCAGTGGGTTATATATGGCGTAATATTTAAAATATGGATATATATATATATATATATATACGCATAAGCAAAGTCCCTAACAACATTCTGGTATTGTTAAACCAGCACATATGAGTATATGGAATTAAACAATGGAAAGCGCGTCAATTACATTGCAGCAAATAGCTTGATCCAATTTGTAAAATGTTTAACGGAGCGTTGGTTCAAAGATAAAAAAGAACGGTTGATGGTGTTCTTTGAACTCGATGACAAACGCCAATGCAAGGAAAGTGACAATCAAGAGAGCCTCAGAATAATTTATTGTTCATATGAATGAAGGCGAATGAATGAGTGGAATTTACGTACGATATCTATACAAAATGTAAACATTTATGAACATGAAGGATATAGCCATAACAACAAGTTTCATAAAGGTTTTTAACTTTGTAATTCAGCTTTCAATCTTATGCAAGTGTTCTGAGAGAGAGAGAGAGAGAGAGAGAGAGAGAGAGAGAGAATAGTCTGTTAACATATATATTTTATAGCTTATATATGACATCTGATTTGACTTTGTTACTATTTGTAGAATGATGTATTGTTAATTTGTTCTCAACATTTATTTATTTCCTTATTTCCTTTCCTCACTGGGATTTTTTTCCTTGTTGGAGCCCTTGGGCTTATAGAATCTTGCTTTTCCAACTAGGTTTGTAGCTTAGCTAATAATAATAATAATAATAATAATAATAATAATAATAATAATAATAATAATAATAATAATAATAATAATAATAATAATAATAAATTGTAAATGTTTTCACCCAGGTTAGATAAGAATTGCCACGTCCTCTCATTTTGATCTTATTTTTTTTCTGACAGAAAAATAAACAGTGATGTCTGAAACTTATTTATTTCTCTTTAGATACGACCCACAACAGGTTACTAACAAACAAGTACACAATTCTCTACTTAAATCAAGAGGAGCATACTTGAATTTACAGAACGAGCCTATTTCGAACACTGGTTACTCAGATTGTTAACATGCATACTACTACCCCATGAGAGAGAGAGAGAGAGAGAGAGAGAGAGAGAGGGGGGGGGGGGGACGTGTTGAGATCCAAAAATATCAAATAAGTGGTTATAGTTCATATTTAAATCTTGCAGATGTTCATTTTGCATAATCTTTCTACTTTTACTTTACCTACATAACATACAATAAATATATATATATATATATATATATATATATATAAACTTTTAGACTTGAAACTCATACTGATGTCACCATGGAAAACAAGTTCTTAGTGAAACCTTACTTTACTTTTGCGGAGTATCGATTTCCTTTCAGCTTGGCATACAGTGACAATACTCACCCATGTAAAAGTAAAGGTCCAAAATTATTTGAACACTTTTGTGCGGTTTCAAGTAATAAATGTCCAAATACTTTTCTTTCCTCACACGTTTTATACATATTTCATTGCAAATTTTGAAAAGACTCGAATCTCATTGCAGTTTTTAAAGTTTCTTAAGAAATTCATAAAACTGTGTAAGAATACCCTCAAAAAGAATCATGACAACTCATTAAAATCTTTCCCAAGTCTGTTCTATTTGAAACTCTAATGTGTGGGGGACAAGGGGAATTGGAGAGAGAGAGAGAGAGAGAGAGAGAGAGAGAGAGAAACCAATTTTTGACTTTGGATTAACTTCATACAAAGTTTCTGGCTAATGAATCTCCACGGAGAAGTGAAGTTGGTCTCGAAAGTAGCGAATTTAATAATAATAATAATAATAATAATAATAATAATAATAATAATAATAATAATAATAATAATAATAATAATAATAATAATTCTGTCTTTAAAATGCCCAATGACCTTTATCTTATACGTAAAAAAAAAATTATCTCCATTAAAATCTACATGAGATCCAAGCTGTTTAAAAATAATCCCTATAAATGCAAAGATTATCCAGACCAAGTCAACAACTGAAACTTTGTTTAATATCCTCAAGGTAGGGTGTATGGGTAATCTAGTAAACAATCATATCAATAATATCATTAACAAGCAATAATAATGATTTACATACATGATTTCTAGGTTTACAGGCCAGCAATTAACTATTGTCAAAGCAATCTAATCACTGACTTTAACAAGACTGGTGTCTGTTGTCTGTTTAGGAAAGACCCTAAAGTGACAGGGGTGGTGTTTCAGCCCTTCCATTTCAGCATCATGGCACTATTATGTTGTCAATTTATGAGTTTTATTATTCAAACCATAGAAATTACTCGATGTGATAGTTGAGATAAAACATCTGAATTATGTTCCCCACGGCTACAATATCTCTTATAGTTTAGATGACTAGAGGGAATGTAATCTCGTTAAGCGTAAATGTAATGTAATATTCTTTTTGGGTGGAAGGTAGGCAAGTTCTTGGAACTATCCCTCTCACTTCAGGGTTCTAATCGTTGCCATAATGAAAACCTATCTAGATATTTTTCGATCAAAATTGCTATTTATTTCTGTTTATATACACGTTTGTAATTCGATCGTAAAAAAACAGATATTTTTTTTGTTCGCGACCAGGTAGTTTAATTTCAGTTAACATCCACTACCTGAGGAATTCTGATGTCGTCCATCAAAATCTTTCTAAATCAAAGCCTAAATCTCAAAGGCAACCTTAACGAAATTCTCCCTTTGTTAGTTTACACAAAGAAATGTGCTATTTTTCTTCCAAGCCAATTTAATATCAAGGGTCCGTCCTCATCTCCCTCTCCGGCACAGTGACAAATCTTATTTTCAGCAGACTTCGTCTCCTTTAATACCATTCACTTGTTATAAGATTTCCGAGTACTGCTTTTACGCAGTCGTGGATAGCAGCGCCTAAAGCGGATTACTAAAGGGATCATTAAACTACGGTATGATGGTTACAACCAAAGGTATGCTTGTATGTCAAATTATCAAATAAAATCTAGCACTAGTCTTAATCGGAAATAGCGAATATAAGATTTATCAAAGGCCAATCTAAGCATCACATATAGAACCAAAATTCTATTTTCAACAAAAATATTATGTAATTTACAGACGCATAAAAATTTCACTAATATAAAATAATAACTACAACAAGAACAGCAGCTGCAGCCGTTTCTAGTACACTGCAAGACAAAAGCCTTAGATATGTCAATTCATGTCTGAAGTTTGGCCAGTTTTCATCAACACGATGGCCATTACGGTTTGGTGGTGATGGTGACTTTCATTTAATCGCTCACAGCACCTCAATCTTGCATGGGTGTCCCTGACTAGCACAGCTTTGATGATTATGGCGACATGCAAACCTTTCCACCACGTTAAGGTATCCCCACTCAAAGAGGGCATATAAATGTAAAATTAAATACCTACCCTTTAAGTAGTACGTAAATGACTATCAATGGCATAATCACACAGAATTTTTTTTCTGAAAATCTATCTTAAGAGTAAAGAGCTTTTCTAAAAACTAATAAAAGTCAGTTAACCGATATAGGTAGGTATTAAATTTCTCATTTGTTCTATTTTTGAGATACTGACTACATAAACCTAATATATCAAGTAATGCTTTTCTATAACACACGCACATATATAAAAATTTAATATTTA
>NC_090732.1:141196816-141201816 GCF_036898095.1 Palaemon carinicauda | reverse complement strand
AAGCTCTGCCGTTTAATTTACTTTCTTTATTAAAAGGAGGAGATTAACCAGCCCTATGAGTCAAGCTCGACTCTTAAGAGCTGCCCAGAATAAATTCACGAAAAAACAATATTTATACTAATGCTGAATAAATCAATAAACCAAAATATATATTAAATATAATGAGTAAAAAAATAATGAATTATCATGCAAAAATATTTTATTAATAGAAATTTAAATCCTATCTATAAATTTCATGTTTCTTATAAAAGTTAAAATCCTAAAAACAAATTCTCATTGCCCATAAAAGGTCAATAAAGCATTACTCACTAAAACATAAATCTCTCTCTCTCTCTCTCTCTCTCTCTCTCTCTCTCTCTCTCTCTCTTTTTTTTAAATCATACAGTCGATATAGAAATGCCAATTAAAGTAAAAGACAACTCCAATAATTTGGAGACGATGGGTGATCTGCAAAAAGCATCGGCGGGACTGTGAAACGAGGTGTGGTACAAGAACGCTTTAGTAGATGCTTTACTTCATCAAGAATCTTTCGAGAGATATACAAAGCACTTTCTAATGATTAGTGGAAAACGAGAAAAGTTTCAATTTTGATGATTGATAATTAATTCAAATAGACAATCTAGTCAAATCCCTAAGCAGTATCAATAACTATCAAATTTTACGGGGTAAAATTAGCTCCGTAAATCTTAAATGAAACTGAACAACTTACCGAAGATTCAGCAAAAAATAACCTTTCTTAAAGTTTACAAAAATATAGATAAATTATAACTAACAAGAGACCCAATGCTCCACTTTTAATAATCAAACATTACCGAATCACTTATCATAAAAAATAATAGCGTCGAAACTATTATTAAAGAACAATACGTTTTCCGGTGTTCTAGTACACTGATGGACCTAAGTTTTATTTAATCCAATAAAGAAGAATAGCTAAAGCTATTGTCTGTTCTATGAACTCAAGTGTTGCCTAGAAACCAATCCTAAACTAAAGAGTTAGTTTACTGGTTACTCGAAAATCCCAAACTCAAAAGAGCAATAGTAAAAAACCCTTACAGACGCCATACACAAACATTCCTGATTTTCTAGTGCCATCCGTCTAAATCTAATCTCACTTACCTACAGCAACAATGTCCTCGGCATGAAAAGTTCAAAACAATTAGGCATGTTTCTGTAATTATCAACTGAATGATACAATTAGGCATGATTCTGTAATTATAAACTGAAAGATATCATCATCTCCAGGAAAAGTTGACCAAAAAAAAAAGGGAAAAAGTCCATTGCCGGAGTACGCAATGCGGCCAATCAATTAAAATGTCTCCATTAGTTAGTATCTACCGTCAAGAGAAAAGCAGCAGTCGAGCCACGCCCTTGAGAATATCCACTTTAATTGGTGCACTCCCCAATCAAAGTGGCACCATCTTCCTGGCACTCTGAAACAATATCTGTCCTTTCAAACTATCACCTTTACCAAAAACCTGAATTAAACACCGAAACTCTCTCTCTCTCTCTCTCTCTCTCTCTCTCTCTCTCTCTCTCTCTCTCTCTTTTATGACCACTTATCACTATCTCTATTTTATGACCATTTATCACTAAAGTGACAAAAAGTAAAATTATGTATCATTTGCCAATGAACATTGTTTCAACTCTTAAATTTAAATAAAAGCATTATGCACAATAATTCAACTAGTTCCTGTTTTCTATTTACGGTAGAAAACAAATCTTTCTAGTAAAAATAATATATGCAATCGGTTTTTTAAGTTACGTAAACGTTATGAATGCAATAAAATATGTAACATATAGGTCGATAACCACTGGGATAAATCAACAAAAAATTTTAAAGAAATAATCATACTTCATTAATTGCCTCATTTTCATAAGAAACAGCAATTTTCATCAGATATTATTCATGAGAAATTAGACGGATCAAGAAAAAGTTATACAACAAAAAAGTAGCATTATTCTTAAGAATTCTATTTTTCATTTGACGATAGAGAGGCATGAAAGTGAGTAAAAATAATGCACAGAACCATACACATGCTCTACCCCATCAAGCATTTTCTTTAAGTATGCAGACTTGAAGTAATTTGGTCCGGACTCTAGGAAGGAACACTCTGTCTCTACAGTAGAGTCTGAACTTGCCACCTCAAATGTTTCATGGTAAGGAGATATATATATATATATACAGTATATATATATATATATATATATATTATATATATATAATATATATATATATATATATATATGTTGGTGTGTGTGTGTGTGTGTTGTATCTGCGTTCAAAACTTAAGGTATGATAACTTCACACAGATGACATTGACAATAATTCTTTAACTACACGCAACTCTAATAAAATTCTAGAATTAATTCATGACCGCATCTTTATTTTTGATAAACATAGCTGGTCTACCTCGTCTTCAATTGGAAAAAAAATATTGATAAACTAAGAAAGACTATCAAGAACTTTGGAGACCTGAGAATCCTAAGCAAAAGTTTTAATTATTTTATTCTGACAAGTTTTGAATATTAACCTTTTGTCTCGCCCTTAGGAAAACGATTTTCATTTCAAATTGCTGGGACAAAAATTTCAAGTCTATTGAATTCCTTATCCCAGTCATTGACATCAATCAATGTCAAAGTGGCTTAATTAGCTCATTGTGTAATGTATAAGCTTTTGCATAACTCGGACAATCTTTCGTAATCACATCTCCCCAGTCCATACCATCCCACGCGTGGTACTAAGTATGCAGATAATTCCAATAATCTTTATATACTGAGGCTCAATGTTACACTGCATTCTAAACGTTTTATTTCAGCTGCTACCAAATCGTGGAATGATTTCCCTAATCTTGTAGTGAATTGGTGAAATTACAGCAGATCAAACTACGTATATATGTTTTAAAGAGCAGGTTCAATAAGTCTTGTTTCATACATTATTCATACATTATCATCATTTATCTTAAAATGCGTTCGTTTACTTCTATTTCTCCACGTCTGTTCGTCTTCCTTATTGGTCTCGTGCCCTAACAGCAATCTGTTTGTACTAATAATGATAACTGGCGTCCGTCTACTAAGTGACGTAGTGTAAACGGGAAAAGGCATGGGTCACACCTGAAGCAAACCCTTACAATGTTATTCATATACAGTTATATATATATATATATATATATATATAGATAGATAGATAGATAGATAGATAAATAGATAGATACATTTCTTTTCGGTCATTCACAGCTATAACGGTCACTTGGATAGGGGGAGGGAGAACAGTCATACACTGGTCTGAGGGGGTGCATGCTTGTGCTTATCTATCTAAATATTCTAATATTTAACCGTCAATTTTGACGGGTTGCATACACGATATATACATAGTATATATATATATACATATATATATATGTATATATATATATATATATATATATATATATCCTAAATACAAACACAAACAAAAACCACTTTATTAGGCGAACAGATATTTTCCTATCAAGTGGTTTATAAGATGTCTTGATAAACAATTGCTCTTATAACGCCATTGTGCATTGACAATGGAAAACACCCATATCTTCTTTCTGGAGAGAAGAGATGATCATATGTCAAGTGAACATCGTCCTCGAGTGGTAAGCAGACCCCGTTGCTATGGCAACTGAGATTCTCTTGATACCGAGAGATCAAATCCGTGATGCTTCTATAATTAAAAACAGACTCGTCGTAAATACTTTAGAATTGATACAGTTGTTTAAAATGCTACTTTGTAATTTTCAAATCGAATTATGTAAAGAGGATTGCCAATCACGTATATATTATTATTATTATTATTATTATTATTATTATTATTATTATTATTATTATTATTATTATTATTATTATTATTATTGCTAGCTAAGCTACAACCCTAGTTGGAAAAGCAGGATGCTATAAGCCGAAGGGCCCCAACAGGGAAAAAATAACCCAGCGGGGAAAGAAAATAAGAAAATAAACTATAAAAGGAAAATAAACAATTAAAACGAAATATTTTACGAACAGTAACAACATAAAAACAGAATTTTCATATAAAAACTAAGAAAAGGGACTTATATTAGTCTGTTCAAAATGACATTTGCAGTATGTTTGAACTTTAAACTATGAAAAGGGACTTATATTAGTCTGTTCAAAATGACATTTGCAGTATGTTTGAACTTTTGAGGATTGATCAATTCAACTACCCGATTAGGAAGATCATTCCACAACTTAGTCATAGCTGGAATAAAACTTATATAATACAGTGTAGTGTAGAGTCTTATGATGGAGAAGTCAAGATTATTATAATTAATTGCATACCTAGTATTACGAACAGGATAGTACCGTCCGCGAATATCTGAATGTACTGGATGGTCAAAATTATGAAAAATCTTATGCAACATACATAACAAACTAATTGAACGATAGTGCCAGAGATTAATATCCAGATCAGGAATAAGAAATTTAACAGACAGTAAGTATGTATGTGTATGTATGTATATATATATATATATATATATATACATGCATACATATATACACAAACAAACGCACACAAAGATAGAACATCATTCGGAACGGCAGTTCAATAAATTTACTATTTTGAAATACTAATTTAGAAGAGAATATAATTTCCATGATAGTCACTTTGCCTGTGCAATAATTTTCCTACCGATTTTTTTTCTTGCAGTTCTGTTAATTTACATAACTCTTTTTAGATTTTTGTTATCTGAAACAAAATTTACACTCTGTTAATAACGATGGAAATTCAGAAATAAAAAACTACTTTAATATTCTCAAATGCTGTCAGAATAATGAGAGAGAGAGAGAGAGAGAGAGAGAGAGAGAGAGAGAGAGAGATTCATAATCGAGACCACGTACGTGATTTCCGGGAAATCTGATAAACTAGTAATAATCATAGTAAACCAGTGTACGTAACCGGTCAAAAAGACATGCACACAGACGCACACGAGTACAGAAAGATTCAACCTTTCCTACTC
>NC_090732.1:141184316-141186816 GCF_036898095.1 Palaemon carinicauda | reverse complement strand
TCATTTTCCCTTTGCTACACACACACACACTGAATAGTCTAGCCTATTCTTTTCATACTCTCACCTGTTCCTCATACACCTGACAACGCAGATTACCAAAAAAATCGTCTTCACTCAAGTGGTTACTGCACTATAATTGTTCAGTGGCCACTTTAATCTTGGTAAGGGTAGAAGAGACTCTTTAGCTATGGTAAGCAGCCCTTCTCGGAGAAGGACACTCCAAAATCAAACTATTGTTCTCTAGTCTTGGGTAGTGCCATAACATCTATACCATGGTCTTCCACTGCCTTGGGTTATAGTTCTCTTGCTTGAAGGTACACTCGACCACACTCTTCTATCATATTTCTCTTCCTATGGTTTTGTTTTTATAGTTTATATAGGAGATATTTATTTCAATGTTGTTACTCTTCCTGAAATATTTTATTTTCCTTTTTTCCTTTCCTCACTGAGCTATTTTCCATGTTGGAGCCCCTGGGCTTATAACATCCTGCTTTTCCAACTAGGGTTGTAGCTTAGCAAGTAATAATGATAATAATAATTTATTTCATTTAATTGTATAAAAATCAATACTTGCTGCTTGCTTTGGTTGCAGTCCCTCCCTGCTTTGAATGTGGTCCGTAAATTAATGAAACATTCTGCAAACAAGCATTCACACACACGTGTAAATTCGTAACTTCTTTCAAACGACGTTTGCATCGGTAATGTTTGTACTACACTTAATTAACAAAAATCTAACAAAGAACAAATCACTGGTGCTACTATCATTGAAAGTTGTTGGCAAAATTAATTTCATTGCTTTAAGTGGGTTTATGTACAGGAATGATAATACCAAATAGCAATAATTTTTTACCTGTCCTTACGTAACTGAAAACATACACCACATTATATATACATACAGTATATATATATATATATATATATATGCATGCATTATAAACACTGTATTATTACTATCATCATTATAAGCTAAGCTATAACCCTAATTGAAAAAGCAAGATGCTATAAGCCCAAGGGCTCCAACAGGGAAAATAGCCCAGTGAGGAAATAAAAAATAAAAATAAAATATTCTAAGGAGAGTAACAACATTAAAATAAATATCTCCTATATAAACTCTAAAAAATTTAACAAAACAAGAGGAAGTGATATAAGGTAAAATAATGTGCTCCAGTGTACCCTCAAGCAAGAAAATTCTATCCCAAGGCAGTGGAAGACCATGGTACAGAGGCTATGTCACTACCCAAGACTAGAGAACAATGGTTTGATTTTGGATTGTCCTTCTCCTAGAAGAGCTGCACACCATGGCTTAAGAGTCTTTTCTACCCTCACCAAGAGAAAAGTGGCCCGTGAACAATTAAAGTGCAGTAACCCCTTGAGTGAAGAAGAATTGTTTGGTAATCTGTGTTGTCAGGTGTATAAGGACAGAGGAGAATATGTAAAGAATAGGCCAGACTATTCATTGTGTATATGTAGGCAAACGGAAAATGAACCGCAACCAGAGAGAAGGATCCAATGCAGTACTGTCTGGCCAGTCAAAAGATCCCCACTCTCTAGCGGTAGTATCTCAACGGGTGGTTGTATGCATACAGTATGTGTATACAAGACAATACTCTTTAAATTAAATGCTGGCGACCTCATTGTAAGTAATCAGCAATTATGCAGAACTTTGCACGTTTCTGTCGCTATACATTTTAAGCACATATATTGTGATAGTTTAACGTGTTGTGCTCCATAAAGACAATTTTTAGCAAAAAATTATCTCTTTACACAGTGAGAATATAAGCGTATGCATACAAACACACACATGGGTGTGTGTGTGTACACCAAACAGTTAATATGGCAACCTGAAGTACGGAGGCTAAATTGTCTAATATATATATATATATATATATATACATATGTATATATATGTATACTTGTATATATATATATATATATAATATCTATATCTATCTATCTATCTATCTATACATATATATACATATATATATATATATATATATACATATATATATATATATATATATATCTATATCTATCTATCTATCTATCTATCTATCTATCTATCTATATCTATATATATATATATATATATAATTTATATACTGTATATATATATATATATATATATAATTTATATACTGTATATATATATATAGATATAGATATAGATAATATATATATATATATATATATATAAAATACACGCACGTTTATTGTGTTATCGCACTAAACCATCCGCGAGAGAGACCTTGGGGCCATCTAATCACAGTAATACAATTAAATATGATGAGTAGACACAATCTTCAAAGATATAACAAATAACAATGATTGTTGGTAACTATTTCATAATATAGTTTACTGAAAGCCCTAATATAGAATAATTCATAAAAAAAATCGTGAGTTTTACGAAGAATATATAAAGTTATAGAAAAATAAAAAAGAATGTTTTTCGTTCCTAAATTACTCCTAATCGAAATACAAAAAACTAATTTTCTATAAA
>NC_090732.1:141175757-141183816 GCF_036898095.1 Palaemon carinicauda | reverse complement strand
GACCTGTGCAATTCATTAATAATATTGACAAATCAGTATAAATGTTTCTTGAACGATCCCACAATGAGTTACTCGTATGTAGACCCAAGGTTACTAGCAAGCAAGGCCATGCTGGCAAGCAATAAAAATTCGGTAACGCGGAGTGTGTACAAGAGTTCTATTAGAAATCGCAACTCCAGACTGCTTGATGGATATATAATTTAACTAACCCAAAAATCCAGTTAAAAATACACACACACACACATATATATATTTATATATATATATATATATATTATGTGTGTGTGTGTGTGTGTGTGTGTGTGTGTAATGTAGATATAATAATATTTATCTATTTATTTGGATATATACAATATAGGAAGTACCTTCGGTAACTTGGAATATGAGGATGAGGATATCAGACAATATCACATTTAGTTTTGTGGGTACGCCTACTGATATATATAATAATATATATATATATTCTTCCACACCATACACACACACACACACACACATATATATATATATATATATATATAAATTTGTATACAATATAAAATTATTTTCAGATATTTATGTTATGGCAAACTAAAGGATATACATTTTACTTTCGTTGACTCGATTCGCTAAAGTTCGCTAATCGTTTGTTGCCAAACACATTTACGCTGTCGATAAAATAATTCATAAAACCGCAACATTGACATCAAGGTTAAAGGTCAATAATTACAAGTCAAATGAAAAAGAAAAATAATTTGAGCTTAAAATATATTTCTATACCAAATCAACATCATGGACAGTTGTACCAATGAAATATTTGTGTTCTTATCTTAATTTCAAAACAACTGTTTAATATCTATAACGAAACTCAAATAAAGTACATGCTCCCAGGCTAAAAACACAATAATTTTCTATGTAAAAGAGCAGAAAAAATATGGGCCATTGACAACTGCTTTACGTTATAATCACTTTTCTAATGAGGAAATCTTATAAAATAAACTCTGGAACAGCATCGGTATAACGACTTACCAAAACTCCCCGAAATAATTGGTTAGGGGATAATGGGACAGGCTTTAGACTTTGATAGAAAAATATTCGCCAGACCTTATCTCATTATCCTGTAATAAGCCTAGCTTGTTTCAGTAATCGTTGCTACGTCATATTGCAATGAAAACGATTCTTCGGTTGGATTAAAGTTTTATGCACCAATATGTTAAGAAAATAACAAAAGAATGGCAACTTCAAATATCTCAAGGTCACAAACCTCCTATATCACAGATATACTAAATATAAATCCAAGAACGCTATTTATGTACTTCGTGTTCTTTTGGAGTTTCTTATGATGTTTGTGAGCAAAATTCACTAGAAAAAAATATCCATTAACAATTTATTGCAAAAAACTAAAACAAAAACAAAAAACGTATTAATCAATTAAACGAAAATTAAATAATCTACTTTTGACAAAATTCTTTAAGGAAATAAAAACACGTCAAGCAGCTTCCCCTAAAGAATCATACACACACGTTATATTTACGCATACAGTATATGTGAGAGTATTTCAAATATCAAGCTACAAATACATTTTAATACCGAATTTGCTCTGTCTCAGGGTCACAGACCTAAGGGGAAATTCTTTAATTAAGTACTTAAGTCTCAGCCAAGTATTCGAACCTTTGCTGCCAAGTTGAAATAAAGGTAACATTGACTTAGACCATTCATGTATCACTTGATATTGATAATGGCTGGTTTTTCTATCAAAAATCATCAAAGTACTGCCCGAGACTAAATAGTGAAGTGGCATTCGACATTGAATAGTTTAGTGGCGACCGAAACTGAATAGTGAAGTAGCGTTCAAGACTTAAAAATGTAATGGCGTCCGAGACTAAATAACAAAGTAGCTACCGTCGAAGACTGAATAGCAAAGTGGCGTTCGAGACTAAATAGCAAAGTGACGTTCGAGACTAAATAGCAAAGTGACGTTCGAGACTGAATAGTGAAGTGGCGTTCGAGACTGAATAGCGAAGTGGCGTTCAAGACTGAATAGTGAAGTGGCATCTGAGACTTAATAGTGAAGTGGCGTCTAAGACTGAATATTGAAGTGGCGTCCGAGACTGAATAGTGAGGTGGCGTCCGAGACTTAATAGAGAAGTGGCGTCGAAGACTGAATAGTGGAACGCTTTGCTTGGATCTGGTTGGTATGTGGAACGTTCCAAGCCTACCTCCCAACAGTCCAGCCAGATGTGTACGAGTATCAGCATCGGATGGGGTCAAGAAAAATGGCTTATAGTGTCACTAAAAACTAGCTGAGAATTTGGAAGACTTTATATTTATGTTAACAGCCATATTCAAAGATGTAAAAGGCGTGTGGTGAGGCAAAAACGCATGTATAAAACGCAATAGGCATAGTTTTTTTTTTTTTTTAAGTTATTAAAACGGAATTGTACAGTACTCCGGAATACCAAAGGGATTTAATGAAATGAATAGCTATCGATGCATGTAATATGGAATACTATTTCATTACAGGTTATTGCCTAGTCAGGCAAAGAAACATATTGACAAGAGTTATAATAACAGATTGTAAATATTTACAACCCTTGTTGCCAACGGACGAAGAGATCGTACTGAATGTTCGCTCTCATTTTAAACAAATATTGACACAACTTGTCAATACAAATGCTTCGTTACTGGTTTTTTTTTTTACCAATAGTGAAAAGGGAATTTTAAACTCACTTTTCTTTTTTTCCCTGACCAGTTCTTAGTCCACATTATACGAGAATGATTGTTGGAACAAAATGATATTACCAGAGAGAGAGAGAGAGAGAGAGAGAGAGAGAGAGAGAGAGAGAGAGGACTTGTAGAAATCTGTGATGAAACTCACATGAACAGCTTTTGGTCTGCTCCTTACTCACCTGCAACAAAAGAAAAAAAAAAATAATTAAAATTACTTCAACAAAATTACTTCAATAACTTTAAATTCAGCCATTATTAGTTATGAATTTTTGAATATAAATACATATGACATCATGCATTCAAAATTTAATAATAAATATTTGTTGAAAGAAAAAGCAAGGCTACCTAAGGCCATTTATCATCTTGGATAAAAAAAAAATCTGAGAGTTGACACACAAGAGAAGATTATATTAATATACCTAGAATCCTTATGACTATATTTTCATGTTTACAGGTTAGAATTGCGCAGCCTAATGGCATGTAACACAAATGTACTCTTTCTTCAACCTAGTCATGTCCCCTTTAACTTTGCAGTTATTCCTAACTAGAAAAATTGTTACGGGAGTAAAAAACGAAAACAGAAAAAAAAAACGATGATAACGAAATTTCTGGTATTCCTTTATTACAGCATCAAAATACCAATGAATTTTCGGTCCTTGTCATCGGAAGTAAGAGCTCTCTCTCTCTCTCTCTCTCTCTCTCTCTCTCTCTCTCTCTCTCGTTGTTATGAAGGTTGATGGGTTATCGTTTTTATTGTACTTTACGTTACTGCTCTTTAGTCTTTAGAATTTCAACAATGGTTGTGTTGTTAAATATTCATATACCATTCATTGTCCCAATTGCTCGTTTATTTGTTCTTTCCTTTTAACTGTTTAAGGAGGTAGAGAGATATTATTTCTAGTTTGAGCTATATTTTAGAATTTTCATGTAAAAGACAGACACAGACCTTCACGGTGAGTGCTTGAAAGACCTGGTTGGTATTTATCTGTTACTACCTACTGGGAACCTCCAAGGACTTATTCCTACTTGCGTTTATTATGCTTGACGTTAGGGTTTTAGCAGATATTGTGAATGTGTATAGTATTATTCGATTATTTTTATACATTCTCTTACATCATAAATTCTCTTAAATTACATAAACGTGTTTTGATCTTTGCTGGCATAATTAAGGATAATTCTGACCCATAACACTTGTAAATTTCACAAGGTATAACTTTTTTATTTCCTAGTAACAATAGACGTATCTTAAGGAAAATACTCAGAAAACTTTATATATATACATAAATATACACACGTGTATATATATATATATATATATATGAGAGAGAGAGAGAGAGAGAGAGAGAGAGAGAGAGAGACGACTTCATCAGTAAGCGATACATATTCATGAGCATCCTTGAAAGGAATGATACGAGGCCAAATTCAGAATCAGTAACTATGCCTTATCAATTGTAAAATTTATTCAAGACAAATGTGCATCACTACAACAGAACCAGGTTTTCCAAAATTACTTGAACTGAGTAAGAGACCAATGGCAGTTTTTTTTTTTTTTTTTTTTTTTTTTTTTTTTTTTTTTTTTTTGGTGGTGGAGAATGTTGTTCTTATCAAAACATAAGACTATAAAGAGGAATTTCAAAATAGTGAATAAAACTATTTTAATCTTTTAATTTTACATTTGGGCCCATTTGCAATATCAATAACTTTCGACCTATAAAAAACAATTTATAGCTAAATAACTTCACAAATTGTTGAAATCATGAGTGTTTCTTTAAAATATTTACAGAAAATTTATAAATCAACTACAGCATTTCGATATCTATATACACAAGCCTACATAATTCATTCATCTAGAAATACGTAGTTCCTTGACCCCAAAATTTCTCATTGAAACAACAGCAATAAAATAAAAGTTATAAATCCCACAGCCCTTAATGGCATTAATACGGACGAAGCAGTAACAATGGTTAGCAACATCTGACATACAACGACCAGTGAAAGTAACAGGGGGAGGCAGCCTCCAGGTGCCACTTCCCGTTAGGTCAAGGTGCCGCTCTCTCATCTACCTGACTCCCGCTATTCACAGCATCTGTCAATCACACGGCAAATCCCAGCAATCTCTCTGCTTGCTTCGACATTTGATTAAAGACACTTCTAATAAACCCGTGGAATACTTTGGGGTGACGGGGTGAGATCCGGCAACAGGATTCGTGTAAAATTTGTGATTGACATCGGTACTTCTAGAGTGGCAGATATTCATTACACTAAAAGTAATTCTCCATTTCATCAAAAGATCCTTACAATTCTTTTTCGGAAATCCAGCGGTTAAAAATACTAAACCCCTCTCTATTTAAATAACTATCTCAAGAAAAACAAATGGTTCGCCATATTATTAGAATACAAAAAAGAAAATTATCACTGCTCAAAAAAAAAAAAAAATGAGAAAAATGTACAGTATAACGTTGTCTTTACACAGAAGAAATTCAGTTATAATAAAAACCATTATATCATTGAATAAGTCATAACAAATATCAAAGAATTACCTAGCGATATACAAAATAATCTAATTCTATGAATAACATCACAAGCACACACACACACACACATATATATATATATATATATATATACCAACACGATTACTATCAGCCGTTACTAGTCCACTACAGAACAACGGCCTCAGACATGTCCTTCCACTTGCGTTTGTTTATGGCCTTTCTATGCCAGTCCACACTAAGTAATCATCCTTTTGTTTTTTGTGGGAGAGAGAGAGAGAGAGAGAGAGAGAGAGAGAGAGAGAGAGAGAGAGAGAATTACCTTAGAGTGGTTCTACCCTCTCAAAGTGATAAATTACCTCGCCCACATGGAGACAGATAGAGAAATGCATAATGCACAAGACCATGCTTACAGTTTATACATCCTGTATAACAGAACGGCATATTCAACTGAATAAAAAAATCTTGATCTCTGGAGAAACTGTATAATGACATTAAACCAACTCTGATGAGATTTCGTCATAACCAGAATAATCTCGCGTTGGTCTACATTTAGCAGGTATCAAAAGAAGATCGTTGCAAAAGTGACAAAGTGACGAGTTTATCTTAAAAGAGATTAACAATCAACCTCGAATAATCTCTAATAATTTTTTTTTCGTGCAAATAACGACATATTCAAAGGTATCTTCTAAAACAAATCATGACCCAAATTAGTGAATATCATTTAAAAGGAACTTATTATCACCCTCTTCAAGGTTATGCTCCAGTTTATATTCTTGTTCTAGAATTTCGTAGATTTGGTCCCGATGACGGTACCTGTTTACCAGATTCATGAGCTTCGGAAAAAAAATTGGTATCAATAATTATCAATTCAACATGACGTTTACTAAGAGGACCAGGGAAGAAGAGGAGAAGAGAAAGAGAAAGGCGATGTAAACAGGCTGTCGACAAGGACGAACATCTGACTGAGTGTCTGCAGTGGGCGGATCAGTTCAGTGCAAATATCGGTTTGTGTAGGCGACCTTCTCTCTCTCTCTCTCTCTCTCTCTCTCTCTCTCTCTCTCTCTTCTCAATGACCTCTGCTTCCACGTTCCCTAGAGAGCAACATGCATATCTATAATTATTCCTCTTGTGATCAGTTATGAAAAGCCCATGTTATTAATCAGCAAGGAACAATATATAGGCTTAATAGCAAAGGGGGCCACTAATAAAAGTTTAATAACATTCAGGTCAGATTGTCCAGTGCGTTGTTAACTCAGGTTACATAAATTACCTTAAGACTGTCTGTAATTCAACCAAACTGTTTTTAGAACTCTCTGCCTAATGATTTCTATAAAGTTGAATATTAAATATCAGAAATGGCGCAATTACCAATGGGTGTAAATAAATAAGTCGAGGTAGTTCAGTGGTTCTAACGGATTTTCGACTGCGTTAGAACAGTTAAAATTCTTTGAGAGATGGATAGAGCAGAGAGTACCAAAGCAGAGTAGTATATATAGGTCTCAGTCAACGTTAGTTAGGTCTCAGACTCGCTCCAGGATATTAAAGGATAACAGTGTCTACTCGGTTTCAAGGAAAAGGACGAGGGGACATGCAACCTCATTCCTGTGATTTTCTCAACAAAAGAGAGCTGTATTCCTATGTGTCCCTAATGAGAGAAGGCGTTAGGTTAACACACTACATATATATATATATATATATACACACAAATATATATATATATATATATATGTATATATATATATATATATGTATATATATACACAAATATATATATATATATATGTATATATATACACAAATATATATATATATATATATATGTATATATACACAAATATAATATATATATATATATATGTATATATATATATATATATGTATATATACACACAAATATATATATATATATATATATGTATATATATATATATATATATATGTATATATATACACAAATATATATATATATATATATGTATATATATATACACAAATATATATATATATGTATATATATATGTATATATATATACACAAATATATATATATATATATATGTATATATATATATATATATGTATATATATATATATACACAAATATATATATATATATATATATATGTATATATATATGTATATATATATAGTGTAATATATATATATATATATATAGTGTAATATATATATATAGTGTAATATATATATATATATATATATAGTGTAATATTATATATATATATATATAGTGTAATATTATATATATATATATAGTGAAATATATATATAGTGTAATATATATATATATATAGTGTAATATAATATATATAATATAGTGTAATATATATATATATATATAGTGTAATATATATATATAGTGTAATATATATATATAATATATAGTGTAATATATATATATATATATAGTGTAATATATATATATATATATATATAGTGTAATATATATATATATATATAGTGTAATATATATATATATATATAGTGTAATATATATATATATATATATAGTGTAATATAATATATATATATATAGTGTAATATATATATATATATATAGTGTAATATATATATATATATATAGTGTAATATATATATATATATATAGTATAATATATATATAAATATATATAAATATATATATATATATAAATATATATATATATATATATAGTATACTATATATATAATATATATATAGTATAATATATATATATATATATATATAGTATAATATATATATATAGTGTAATATATATATATATATATATATAGTGTAATATATATATATATATATATATAGTGTAATATATATATATATATATATAGTGTAATATA
>NC_090732.1:141158257-141170757 GCF_036898095.1 Palaemon carinicauda | reverse complement strand
CATTAGAAAGCTTCCATGTAAAGTACATTAATGTTCGGTACAACACTTCATCGTTAGTGTACGGAATAAGAACTGTCGGAAGGTAGGGTAAAACTATAAACAGTCTTGGGTGGATTTTATTTATACATTTAATACTCGAGGAGGAGAGACGTATAACAAACTAACAAACAGGTGTATTCTATAGAATATAATTTCAAAGTAATGAATCTTAATCTTTATAGAACGTCATATATAAAAGGAATTGTAAACTTGTGTTAACTAATAATCACTTGATAAAGACAGGGTTTTGTTGAAGCAGTCGCCTTTAATGTAAATTATATATATATATATATATATATGTATGTATATATATATGTATATATATATACATATATGTATATATATATATATATACATATATATATATATATATATGTGTGTGTGTGTGTATATATATATATACAAATACAATTATACAATTATACATATATATTATATATATATATATATATATATGTGTGTAACTATTTATTATATCTATATTATATATATATATTATATATATATCTATATTCTATATATATATATATATATATCTATTCTATATATATATATATATATATATAACAAAAAGGAAAATTCATACAAGATATATTTTCTATAAAGAAGTTACATAACGTTACATTTAAACGAACATAAAGTAATGCACTAAGAGGAATGAAATATTACATGCAAGTTCCTCGTTAAAAGCATCTTTTAATTTGAAAAGGGATATGTCTATAAGCTCTCCCCGCTTAACTTTGACGTATCATCCGTCCTAATGTCAATAACACTGTCATATAAGCCTGATGAAGCAATAACGAAATAAATAAGTAAATAAATAAAAAATAAAACAGCATGCGCTAATACAACTGTAATTTCCTGTTATCTGACTAGTCAATGACTAGTTGAGTGCTAATGTAAGCGTGTGTGTACATATAATTGTATAAATGTCTTTAACACTAAATCTTTTTACGTAATCATATACGTAATATAATAATTCAAAGTTATCTGAAACCATAAGCTAATGAAACCATTGACGGGTGCCATTTTAATACTCCATTTACTAAAGACTACTGGTCTTTTATCCTAAAACCTCGAATAACTTCCTTCGATATTGTAGCCATGGTTAAAACCCTCTTAATGCTGCTAAGGAAAAACATAAAATCAAAAGCAAATGCATCCACATGACGTTGAAGCTATTCTGAATTTCTACAGCAATTACCTTCCATTACTTTTATACGCAAGAACCCTCAAGTTCATTTCACTCACCGTCCCTGTCATAGCCAGACCCTAGCGTCATTCTTTTCATCTTGGGGCGAAAAAACAGAAAAAAAACACGCACCCTTGTCACTTACATTTTGAAATTTAAAATATTGGTTTTCGATTTTATCAGACTCCAAACGTGCGGAATAAAGTATAGTTTTGAGCGAGAATACCTAATAGACTAAGTACACATCTAGTGATTATACCCAGATCATTGTCATAGCCAGGATGGCAACTTATAAATCTTTGTGGTATTTCAGTTCTATATTTGTCACGAGAACTTACACTCGAAGTTGTCATGGAAAGCATCTTACTTATAACAAAAAATACTCATAATTTGAAATAATGGTCTACTCAAAGCATAGGTGTAACATTTTACATTAGTAACTCCCATATCTACACAACCAGCATGGACATGTTGACCTATTTCTCTTTAAAACGATTACAAAGAAGATGGGGTGACCAGATGACCACTGGTCTAGGTCAACCTCCATATTTAGTCTTCAAAATTATTATGTTTATGCCAAGACTTTAATGTGACTTGAACATGTCATGATCTGTGATGGTCATTTCATCATGCAGTTGATTCCCAAGCATTTTCTTATTGATCGGAGACGTGATAAAAAAAAATTAAAAAATCACATGTCCTTCAAGGTTAAGTTCATAGCTGGTGACATGGTATACGCGTAAAGGTGCAAGGGCATCAAATGGCAATTATTTTCTTAGTATTGAAAACATCTTCATACTGTATGCATTTATCTATAGTTATAGTATATACCCCTCTCTGCATTAAAAGAAGCATATCTATTCATAGAAAATCGATATGTAAAAATTATCCGTAAATGTGTGTATCAAAATTAGTGGTGTTCTTCAAATACCGAAACAATTCTCTCTCTCTCTCTCTCTCTCTCTCTCTCTCTCTCTCTCTCTCACACACATGACAAAAGCTTAGTAGCTAAAAGTATTCGGTGGCGAATAGGCTACAGTAAATACTTGGACTGAAATAGAAATTCTAATGCAGAAATATATGATTATTAATGTAATTGCATACAATGTACTCGTAAACAAGATTAAAATATAAACAAAATTTCATTTACTATAATTCATGAATACCTTAAGCTGCTCTTGTCCAACTCGAAATAACCTATTGTATTATACCAGATGAGACTCAAATACAAAATGAATAACAGAATTCTAACGATGTCCTATTTTCTTAAGGATCATAGAATATTTAGAATAAAAACGTAAACATAAATTAACATAAGGGCAAACCACCTACCGATATACGGAGGTTTTCCTAATAAAGTAGCTTCTTACTAAATGTTGAGAAATAAAACATTCCCCAAAAGATGATTTAATCTTTACATAAAGGAGTTCAAACATTTTATGGAAAATTACGTGACTTCGAAATATGAATGTTCCATTATCTATGGGAAAACGACGGAAAAAAAACCTCCAGTAATAAATACTAAAAGGAGGAAATGGGATTGCAAAATTAAAGAAATATTTCTCCACAATAATATGAATATAATAAATTGCTATATAAAAAGATGAAATACATTTCTGCTTTATAAGAATTATCTGTCTTAGCTTCAATGTTCAGATAACGATCTACAAATAGCCATAGGGAAAATATGGAGAAGTTACCGGGGAAAAATGACAAGACTTGAGTTATACTCAATTACATCAGACTCTTTATGATGGAAAACAAATACAACGCCATTTATTTTAAACGGAATTTTGTCAAATATATACATTTGCATACACATTTACATATACTGTATTACACACACACATTATATATATATATATATATATATATATCACTCACTCACTCACTAAATCCCGTCCGGAATTCTCCGGGTTGGGTCCTGCATCTGATATCGCCATTCTCTCCATAGACTCCTATCCAATGCCATCTGTGCCAGCTGCTGAAATGTCTCGCCTCTATTAGCTTTCTTGAAGGTTTTCACCCATGTATCTCTTGGTCGTCCTCTCGGTCTATTTCCGGCCACTTCACCATGAAGCACTATCTTTGGCCATCTGTCCTGTTCCATCCTCTGTACATGCCCAAACCATCTCCTCTGAATATCTTCCACTCTAATCAGAATTGTGTCCTCAACACCAGCCATTTCTCTCACTCTCTCGTTCGTAATTCTGTCCTCCCATCTTACACCACAGATTCTTCTCAGACATTTCATTTCAAAGGCTAACAACTTTTTCTCTTCTCTCTTCTTCAGTATCCAGCATTCAGCACCGTATATCACTGTGGGGATTACTATTGCTCTTAATAGCCTAATTTTCAACTTAATGGATATATTTCTATCTTTCCAGATTCTTCTTAGCCTTCCAAATATATATATATATATATATATATAGAGAGAGAGAGAGAGAGAGAGAGAGAGAGAGAGAGAGAGACATTCAAATTTACATATACTGTATATCATATCTCTATTATATCGTATCAATATACATATTTATACAAACATAAACTAGAGTTCTGAATCTGTATTATGGATCCAGATGTTTTCTATTGCATTTTCATGAGTTTTTGTGCAATATATAATTAAAATATACTTTTTTAGGTATTTTGATGTTTTTAAGAGTTTCGTTTTCATGGATGCACTGCCGTTATATAAGGATGATGATTTCTTTGTAAATATGCCCTGACATAAGCCATTAGATGATGGCTGAAGCGGCTGTTGGTAAGAATTGAACGAACAGAGTAGCACAGCAATGAATTCCGTATTTTCCTTCAAAATTTTATCAGAAGAAAAAAAAAAAAAAGAGAAACCGAAATCTAGAAAAAAATATTGCCTTAAAATAGATGCCACAACAAGTGACTCACCATATAATGTTAGACTATGTCAAAAACCATGTATATACAATAAATAAATACATACATATATATATGTATGTATATATATATATATACATATATATATATATATATATATATGCGTATGTGTGTGTGCGTGAGCGCACAAGAAATGTCTGCAGTAAATTTTCTCGAGGATACACCCACAAGAACAATGGAATGTTAAATATTATTAGATATCAAGTCTAGCAATTCATACACCATACCACCAAGCCGCTAACACTGATACTTCTGAGCTCTGTTACGAAAAGGAAGGGTGGCAAACGCCAATTAATCATAAAGAGGGAACAAAGGACACGTACGCATAATACAAGTGAAATAAATGACCGAAACAATGAGCCAATTATACAGTACAAGAGTTATGGTAAGTCGGGTAGAGTGGGATGTAGTAATTCATCTGTTGCCGTATTTATTCGACTTTATTTCGGGACTAAATTAAAATGTGATTTCCACTCTTGTTCATAAAGCGCCTATCCATATACTGTCCCTTTTCAGCTGATATACGGTCAAATTTCATGCTAAATTTCACCATTGAGTAAAATATGAATAAAACGAATGTGCATGTTAGTGACGTTACATTTACATATGGTGAATTTCGTTTACACACTAGCTGTATACTATTCCTGATTATATCTATCTGGAGCTATTAAAACAACCTTTCTATTTGAGAGAGAGAGAGAGAGAGAGAGAGAGAGAGAGAGAGAGAGAGTGAGAGAGAGAGAGATTCTACCCACACGTCTTTAAATAGACCCATTCTGCGGAAAAGGGACGAAGTTTTTTATGAGGTAATCAGAACTCTTAATTGCTTCACTGGAAATACAAGTACAGGAGACAGGGCAATAAGACATAATAGAGTAATCTGTACAGGGATAAGTTCTGAAGACTTGGAGTAAGTAATCAAGGCAGGAGAGAGAGAGAGAGAGAGAGAGAGAGAGAGAGAGAGAGAGATATTAGGCGAATAAAGGCGACCAACCAAAATATGCATTACATGCATATTCACTTATTTTCTGAACTATTTTTCATACGCTGTTTTTGAATAGCCCAAGCATATTCTATCTGCAAACAAGTTCCATCAAAAATGAAAATAATCTGACGAGGGCAGAGTTATCTACGCAGAACAAAAAGAAAACATATGGAAACTTTTTAGACCTAGAAAGAAAATCGTACAGAGAAAAGGTTTGGGCGAGGAAAAATCCAAGACTCTCAAGCCGAAAATCTCTCGTCTTACGCATCTCTCGACAACGGTATCCATTAAGTCTTCCAAAGAGGACTTTCTTCTTACGGTGTTTTCTAATCCGCTGTATCTATAGCCTTGGTCTTTGTTCGTGTTCTGCAGAATTTAGAAGTATATGAAAGCTTAGAAACTCTTATCATATGAAACTGTTAGCATATGTGCTTTTTAATTGTGAGCTCTACGCGCGCCGGATAATCAATTTTCAAAGCACAAGTGAGCTTAAAGTCGAGAATGTCTTCAAATTCTTAAATGATAGTAATTTAGCAGAGAGAAATCAAAGCCTACTATACAGTTTCTATTTATATTAAAATGCTGACAAAATCTTTATATACTTCAGTACTTCCTAAAATTGTATCTTTCTATTTTCTATGGAATGTAGCCAACTTGTGAGTTTCTTTAAACTATGCGCTTCATTTACTGTTAATCACTTGTGATTTATATCATAATCTAATATACCGTGTACATTATACTATCTACGATGTTTGAAGACTTCCCCATCATACCAAACTAATGGGCATACAAAATACCCAAGAGTATAATTCCATGACGCACTGAAATAGTCCAATAGGTTAAATATACTCTTAATATCAAATCGGTAAAACTGTGTGAAATAAAAATAATTACCGTACATTTACTTTTCATTTGAAACATAGTTCTCACTATCCTACCTGTTCTGTTCAAGTGATCTAAATATTAAAATATTACAATATCTGACCTTCTGTACTGAATACTCCAATCATTAATGCTTTAAAACCCACCCGATAGGGTGACAAATATATCAGACAGCAAAAATGTTTTACGTAATTAATTTTAAATTGGCCAGTACATATCATTTACAGTATATTGGGAGCAAGATCTGACGAAGTTTGGTCTCAAGATCATCCCACATAATCTTATCTAAAAACTCAAAATTACCTAAAAAGAATCAAGGTAAAAAGTTAAGCAATGCATCAAAAAATCTTTCGATAATGCATTAAATATGGGATCTTTCTGAATCAAAAGCTCTCTTGGATACAGTGTTAGATATCAGGATCTTTCTGAATCAAAAGCTCTCTTGGATAGTATTAAGCAATTAGGATCTTTCTGAATCAAATGCTCTCTTGGATACAGTGTTAGATATCAGGATCTTTCTGAATCAAAATCTCTCTTGGATAGTGTTAGATATCACAATCTTTCTGAATCAAAAGCTCTCTTGGATACAGTGTTAGATATCAGGATCTTTCTGAATCAAAAGCTCTCTTGGATACAGTGTTAGATATCAGGATCTTTCTAAATCAAAAGCTCTCTTGGATAGTGTTAGATATCACAATCTTTCTGAATCAAAAGCTCTCTTGGATACAGTGTTAGATATCAGGATCTTTCTGAATCAAAATCTCTCTTGGATAGTGTTAGATATCACAATCTTTCTGAATCAAAAGCTCTCTTGGATACAGTGTTAGATATCAGGATCTTTCTGAATCAAAATCTCTCTTGGATACAGTGTTAGATATCACAATCTTTCTGAATCAAAAGCTCTCTTGGATACAGTGTTAGATATCAGGATCTTTCTGAATCAAAAGCTCTCTTGGATACAGTGTTAGATATCAGGATCTTTCTGAATCAAAATCTCTCTTGGATAGTGTTAGATATCACAATCTTTCTGAATCAAAAGCTCTCTTGGATACAGTGTTAGATATCAGGATCTTTCTGAATCAAAAGCTCTCTTGGATACAGTGTTAGATATCAGGATCTTTCTAAATCAAAAGCTCTTTTGGATAGTATTAAGCTATCAGGATCTTCCTGAATCAAAAACTCTCTTGGATACAGTGCTAGATACCAGGATCTTTCTGAATCAAAAGCTCTCTTGGATACAGTGCTAGATATCAGGATCTTTCTGAATCAAAAGCTCTCTAGGATACAGTGTTAGATATCAGGATCTTTCTAAATCAAAAGCTCTCTTGAATACAGTGCTAGATATCAGGATCTTTCTGAATCAAAAGCTCTCTTGGATATAGTGCTAGATACCAAGATCTTTCTAAATCAAAAGCTCTCTTGAATACAGTGCTAGATATTAGGATCTTTCTGAATCAAAAACTCTCTTGGATATAGTATTAGATAGCAGGATCTTTCTGAATCAAAAGCTCTTTTGGATAGTGTTATATATCAGGATCTTTCTAAATCAAAAGCTCTCTTGAATACAGTGCTAGATATCAGGATCTTCCTGAATCAAAAGCTCTCTTGGATACAGTGTTAGATATCAGGATCTTTCTGAATCAAATACTCTCTTGGATACAGTGTTAGATATCAGGATCTTTCTGAATCAAATACTCTCTTGGATAGTATTAAGCTATCAGGATCTCTGAATCAAAAGCTCTCTAGGATACAGTGTTAGATATCAGGATCTTTCTGAATCAAAAGCTCTCTTGGATAGTGTGTTAGATATCAGGATCTTTCTGAATCAAAAGCTCTCTAGGATACAGTGTTAGATATCAGGATCTTTCTGAATCAAAAGCTCTCTTGGATAGAGTGTTAGATATCAGGATCTCTGAATCAAAAGCTCTCTTGGATACAGTGTTAGATATCAGGATCTTTCTAAATCAAAAGCTCTCTTGGATAGTATTAAGCTATCAGGATCTCTCTGAATCAAAAGCTCTCTAGGATACAGTGTTAGATATCAGGATCTTTCTGAATCAAAAGCTCTCTTGGATACAGTGTTAGAAATCAGGATCTTTTTGAATCAAAAGCTCTCTTAGATAGTATTAAGCTATCAGGATCTCTCTGAATCAAAAGCTCTCTAGGATTCAGTGCTAGATATCAGGATCTTTCTGAATCAAAAACTCTCTTGGATACAGTGTTAGATATCAAGATCTTTCTGATCAAAAGCTCTCTTGGATAGTATTAAGCTATCAGGATCTTTCTGAATCAAAAGCTTTCTTGGATACAGTGTTAGATATCAGGATCTTTCTGAATCAGAAGCTCTCTTGGATACAGTGTTAGATATCAGGATCTTTCTGAATCAAAAGCTCTCTTGGATACAGAGTTGGATATCAGGATCTTTCTGAATCAAAAGCTCTCTTGGATACAGAGTTAGATATCAGGATCTTTCTCAATCAAAGGCTCTTTTGGATACAGTGTTAGATATCAGGATCTTTCTGAATCAAAAGCTCTCTTGGATACAGTGTTAGATATCAGGATCTTTCTGAATCAAAAGCTCTCTTGGATAGTATTAAGCTATCAGGATCTTTAGGAATCAAAAGCTCTCTTGGATACAGTGTTAGATATCAGGATCTTTCTAAATCAAATACTCTCTTGGATAGTATTAAGCTATCAGGATCTCCCTGAATCAAAAGCTCTCTTGGATACAGTGTTAGATATCAGGATCTTTCTAAATCAAATACGCTCTTGGATAGTATTAAGCTATCAGTATCTCCCTGAATCAAATGCTCTCTTGGATACAGTGTTAGATATCAGGATCTTTCTGAATCAAAAGCTCTCTTGGATACAGTGTTAGATATCAGGATCTTTCTGAATCAAAAGCTCTCTTGGATACAGTGGTAGATATCAGGATCTTTCTGAATCAAAAGCTCTCTTGGATACAGTGCTAGATATCAGAATCTCTCTGAATCAAAAGCTCTCTTGGATACAGTGCTAGATATCAGTATCTCTCTGAATCAAAAGCTCTGTTGGATACAGTGTTAGATATCAGGATCTTTCTGAATCAAAAGCTCTCTTGGATACAGTGTTAGATATCAGGATCTCTCTGAATCAAAAGCTCTCTTGGATACAGTACTAGATATAAGGATCTTTCTGAATCAAAAGATTTCTTGGATACAGTGTTAGATATCAGGATCTTTCTGAATCAAAAGCTCTCTTGGATACAGTACTAGATATCAGGATCTTTCTGAATCAAAAGCTTTCTTGGATACAGTGTTAGATATCAGGATCTTTCTGAATCAAAAGCTCTCTTGTATACAGTGCTAGATATCAGGATCTTTCTGAATCAAAAGCTCTCTTGGATACAGTGTTAGATATCAGTATCTTTCTGAATCAAAAGCTCTCTAGGATACAGTGTTAGATATCAGGATCTTTCTGAATCAAAAGCTCTCTAGGATACAGTGTTAGATATCAGGATCTTTCTGAATCAAAAGCTCTCTTGGATACAGTGCTAGATACCAGGATCTCTCTGAATCAAACGCTCTCTTGGATACAGTGCTAGATATCAGGATCTTTCTGAATCAAAAGCTCTCTTGGATACAGTGCTAGATACCAGGATCTCTCTGAATCAAACGCTCTCTTGGATACAGTGCTAGATATCAGGATCTTTCTGAATCAAAAGCTCTCTTGGATACAATGCTAGATATCAGGATCTTTCTGAATCAAAAGCTCTCTTGGATACAATGCTAGATATCAGGATCTTTCTGAATCAAAAGCTCTCTTGGATACAATGCTAGATACCAGGATCTCTATGAATCAAAAGCTCTCGAATACAGTGCTAGATATCAGGATCTCTCTGAATCAAAAGCTCTCTTGGATACAGTGTTAGATATCAGGATCTTTCTGAATCAAAAGCTCTCTTGGATACAGTGCTAGATACCAGGATCTCTCTGAATCAAAAGCTCTCTTGGATACAGTGTTAGATATCAGGATCTTTCTAAATCAAATACTCTCTTGGATAGTATTAAGCTATCAGGATCTCTCTGAATCAAAAGCTCTCTTGGATACAGTGTTAGATATCAGGATCTTTCTAAATCAAATACTCTCTTGGATAGTATTAAGCTATCAGGATCTCTCTGAATCAAAAGCTCTCTTGGATACAGTGTTAGATATCAGGATCTTTCTGAATCAAAAGCTCTCTTGGATACAGTGTTAGATATCAGGATCTTTCTGAATCAAATACTCTCTTGGATAGTATTAAGCTATCAGGATCTCTCTGAATCAAAAGCTCTCTTGGATACAGTGTTAGATATCAGGATCTTTCTAAATCAAATACTCTCTTGGATAGTATTAAGCTATCAGGATCTCTCTGAATCAAAAGCTCTCTTGGATACAGTGTTAGATATCAGGATCTTTCTGAATCAAATACTCTCTTGGATAGTATCAAGCTATCAGGATCTCTCTGAATCAAAAGCTCTCTTGGATACAGTGTTAGATATCAGGATCTTTCTAAATCAAATACTCTCTTGGATAGTATTAAGCTATCAGGATCTCTCTGAATCAAAAGCTCTCTTGGATACAGTGTTAGATATCAGGATCTTTCTAAATCAAATATTCTCTTGGATAGTATTAAGCTATCAGGATCTTTCTGAATCAATATATTTCTTGGATACAGTGCTAGATATCAGGATCTTTCTGAATTAAAAGCTTTCTTGGATACAGTGTTAGATATCAAGATCTTTCTGAATCAAATACTCTCTTGGATAGTATTAAGCTATCAGGATCTTTCTGAATCAAAAGATTTCTTGGATACAGTGCTAGATATCAGGATCTTTCTGAATTAAAAGCTTTCTTGGATACAGTGTTAGATATCAGGATCATTCTGAATCAAAAACTCTCTTGAATACAGTGTTAGATATCAGGATCTTTCTGAATCAAATACTCTCTTGGATAGTATTAAGCTATCAGGATCTTTCTGAATCAAAAGATTTCTTGGATACAGTGCTAGATATCAGGATCTTTCTGAATTAAAAGCTTTCTTGGATACAGTGTTAGATATCAGGATCTTTCTGAATCAAATACTCTCTTGGATAGTATTAAGCTATCAGGATCTTTCTGAATCAAAAGCTTTCTTGGATACAGTGTTAGATATCAGGATCTTTCTGAATTAAAAGCTTTCTTGGATACAGTGTTAGATATCAGGATCTTTCTGAATCAAAAACTCTCTTGAATACAGTGTTAGATATCAGGATCTTTCTGAATCAAAAACTCTCTTGAATACAGTGTTAGATATCAGGATCTTTCTGAATCGAAAACTCTCTTGGATACAGTGCTAGATATCAGAATCCTTTTAAATCAAAAGCACTCTTGGATAGTATTAAGCTATCAGGATCTTTCATAATCAAAAGCTTTCTTGGATACAGTGCTAGATATCAGGATCTTTCATAATCAAAAGCTCTCTTGGATACAGTGCTAGATACCAGGATCTTTCTCAATCAAAAGCTCTCTTGGATACAGTGCTAGATATCACAATTTTTCTGAATTAAAAGCTCTCTTGGATAGTATTAAGCTATCAGGATCTTTCTGAATCAAAAGCTCTTTTGGATACAGTGCTAGATATCAGGATCTTTCTGAATCAAAAGCTCTCTTGGATACAGTGCTAGATACCAGGATCTTTCTCAATCAAAAGCTCTCTTGGATTCAGTGCTAGATACCAGGATCTTTCTCAATCAAAAGCTCTCTTGGATACAATGCTAGATACCAGGATCTTTCTCAATCCAAAGCTCTCTTGGATACAGTGCTAGATACCAGGATCTTTCTGAATCAAAAGCTCTCTTGGATTCAGTGCTAGATATCAGGATCTTTCTGGACACACTGTGATATCGGGAATTATATTGACACAAGCCTTGCATTACAAACCTCTTCTCTTCACAGCAAAATCTCAATCGGATAAAACTGACGTTAAAGTGTCTCTCTTAGGTAAGGAGAATATCAGGATCTTTCTTGAATATAACAATACGACAACCTTTCTTCAAGACACAGCAAGAGTTTTCTTAGAAACAGAATGATATAAAGATATTTCTTGGATTAAGTATGACTTTCGCATATCAAGATCTTCCTAGGATAGAGAATGATATAGAAAATGACTTTGGATAAAGAAAATATCAAAATCTCTCTTGCATAGATAAAGGTATAAGATACATCTTAGTTACAGCAAGTACGTGGATAAGATTTTATATAATAAAGATCTTTATTGGGTAACAAAAGGATATAAACATCATTTAAAAAAAACAGGGCAAATTATCGAGATCCTTTTGTTGGATTGATCATGACATCCGAACCTTTGTTTGGTACTGAAAATATACCATATCAAGGTCTTTCTACAACACAGCAAGGCATCAAAATCTCATTCGTTTACAGCAGCATAAGAAATTCTCTCTTGTGTGAACATTACATCAAGATATTTCTTGA
>NC_090732.1:141150757-141153257 GCF_036898095.1 Palaemon carinicauda | reverse complement strand
TTTTATCATTTAGAAATAGAGTATTAATAATTGTTGATGTGTACATTACAGCATTGCATCCAAACAAACCTGCAGACACACACACACACAAATATATATATATATATATATATATATATATATATATTTATACATAAACACTAACTTCTATTTTAAATGCAAGGCAGATTGCTCTTTCAACAATAAGATTGCTCGTTTATATAAGAATAATAAAAAATGTAATAACAACTTAGGTAATCAAGAACCTAACTATATGATATTTTACTTTAAAATCGAGAATATACAACAAATTTAGTGTAATCCAAAAGTGAACATTATTTTCAGAAATACTCCATTTTCCCGAAGAAAAAAAAAGAAATATTGAAGAACAATAGACTTTAGTAAAAATGGAAGTATATTACATTTGGCATAGAGGGCTCTCTCTCTCTCTCTCTCTCTCTCTCTCTCTCTCTCTCTCGTTTCAGAAAAGTATATCGATTTCCCAACACAGCTTCCACTCGAGAGATTTCCTTTCTACTTCTGTAGCACGTTTTGAAAATAAGGCCTCATTCTGCTCGCCCTCGGGGCAAAACGGTTTTTACCTTTTCCTGCTATTCTATAAAAACGTGTAACGACTAGGATGGGTCGAAAAAAAATCTCTATCTTTCTCTACTAAACCTGCCCTGCAGAGAGAGAGAGACAGAGAGAGAGAGAGAGAGAGAGAGAGAGAGAGACCTGACTTCCATAAATCTTTGGATAAAGCGAGAACACTTGAACACGTAGCATGACTTTTACACATGAAAACCCCTATCCCTTACAGTACATGGACAGACAGAGAACCCGTACGCTTCAATTTGTAGGTTTGATCGCATAACTAAGGTTAGACAATTGCTACCCTGAGATCGCTTTAATTAGCCGATAACAACCATTTGACACTCAATTAACACATGTAAAGCTGATAGCAATGTACTGAATCGTTTGTGTTACAACAGTTTCAAATTTAATGTTGCCAGAAAACAAGGTATGTTATCCAAAACTTCCTAGATACTAAATTCACGGTATTATCCCCACATGCTAAGATTTTGTTGTACTGGGGCGCTGTTGACCTACTAACCTGAAATATATATATATATATATACACACACACATATATATATATATATATATATTATATATATATATATATATACACACACACACACACACATATATATATATATATACATATATATATATATATATATACACACACACACACACATATATATATATATATATACATATATATATATATATATATATAAATATATATATGCTAGCTACCCTTCCCCTACAGCAGTGTTGTCGAATAATTCCGTTAACCAAGCAAATCTACTATCCTTCATTCAAACAGGTAATTAGCCCTGTTGCCTTTACTGAAGGTACAATTAGAACCTAGACAAGGAAGTAGTTTAGCGGTTAACATACGTACTTTGGATGTTGTGTATATGGCAGCGCATTCCTCCTTGTTTTAATTTAAAGGCTCACTTATCTTCGAGCCAATAATGATACTTTACAGCTGCATGTACTTCTATATTAATTTCTGCTTATTTGCAGACCTGAAATCATAGTGTGGGCATAATATTAATAATAATAATAATAATAACAATAATAATAATAACAACTAGAAAAGAAATCTGAGAATGCAGACCTCCGCCACGGTAGCTTCATTTCTCGAAACCAGCTTGCCTTTCCCAGAATCAATTTAGACCGTAGGCGTATTTAAAGTCTGGGTGACAACTATGTGCGAACTTGGGATTAAGGTTAGTATTAATTCGGTCCCCCCTTTTGCTTGATCTTGACCTTAACCTATGACCTAGAAATTTCAAAATTTAATCCCTTCCACGTCTCAACATAATTAATACCAGAGAGTTTACTAATCAATGACTAAAATTGTGGCCAGTAAAATGTTCACAAACAAACGCAGACAAATAGCGGCGAAAACATAACCTCCTCCTAACTTCGTTGACAGAGGTAATAATTGTCGCGAACGAAGTAACCCTACATGAAGCACCCATTTTTTTTTAAGATAACTCACCCCACCCCATAGCCCGGTCATTGCTTTTCGCTGTAGAGTTCGGGGCGGGGGTGGGGGGTAACTGATATTTTCCGCTGCGGTGTCAATAACTCCTTTACTAACATATATATATATATATATATGTATATATGTATATATGTATATATATATATATATATATGTATATATGTATATATGTATATATGTATATATATATATATATGTATATATATATGTATATATATATATATATATGTATATATATATATATGTATATATATATATGTATATATATATATATATGTATATATATATATATATATATACATATATATATATATATATATGTATATATATATATATGTATATATATATATATATGTATATATGTATATATATATATATATGTATATATATATATGTATATATATATATATGTATATATATATGTATATATATATGTAT
>NC_090732.1:141140904-141150257 GCF_036898095.1 Palaemon carinicauda | reverse complement strand
CATAATTTGAAATAATGGTCTACTCAAAGTATAGTTGTAACATTTTTTATTAGTAACTCCCATATCTACACAACCAACGTGGACATGTTGACCTATTTCTCTTTAAAAAGATTACAAAGATGGGGTGACCAGGTGACCACTGGTCTAGGTCAACCTCCATATTTAGTCTTCAAAATTATTATGTTCATGTCAAGACTTTAATGTGACTTAAACATGTCATGATCTGTGATGGTCATTTCATCATGCGGTTGATTCCCAAGCATTTTTCTTATTGATCGGAAACGTGATAAAAAAAAATCACATGTCCTTCAAGGTTAAATTCATAGCTGGTGACATGGTTTCCGCGTAAAGATGCAAGGGCATCAAATGGCAATTATTTTCTTAGTATTGAAAACATCTTCATACAGTATGCATTTATCTATAGTTATAGTATGTACCTCTATCTGCATAAAAAGAAGCAATTTATTCATAGAAAATCGATATGTAAAAATTATCCGCAAATGCGTGTATCAAAATTAGTGGCGGAGTTCTTCTAATACCAATCTCTCTCTCTCTCTCTCTCTCTCTCTCTCTCTCTCTCTCTCTCTCTCTCTCTCTCTCTCTCTCTCTCTCTCTCAAACTACAAACATGACAAAGGCTTAGCAGCTAAAAGTATTCGGTGGCGAATAGGCTACAGTAAATACTGGGACTGAAATAGAAATTCTAATGCAGAAATATATGATTATCAATGTAATTGCATACAATGTACTCGTAAAAAAGATTAATAGATAAAAACAAAATTTCATTCACTATAATTCATGAATACCTTAAGCTGCTCTCGTCCAACTCGAAATAATCTATTGTATTATACCAGATGAGACTCAAATACAAAATGAATAACAAAATTCTAACGATGTCCTATTTTCTCAAGGATCATAGAATATTTAGAATAAAAACGTAAACATAAATTAACATAAGGGAAAACCACCTACCGATATACGGAGGTTTTCCTAATAAAGTAGCTTCTGACTAAATGTTGTAAAATAAAACATGCTCAAAAAGATGATTTAATCTTTACATAAAGGAGTTCAAACATTTTTATAGAAAATTACGTGACTTCGAAATATGAATGTTCCATTATTTATGGGAAAACGACGGAAAAAAAACCTCCAGTAATAAATACTAAGAGGAGGAAATGGGATTGCAAAATTGAAGAAACATTTTGATTAAAGAAACATTTCTCCAAAATAATATAAATATAGGACTTGTATAATAAATTGCTATATAAAAAGATGAAATACATTTCTGTTTTATAAGAATGATCTCTCTCTCTTAGCTTCAATGTTCAGATAACGGTCTACAAATAGCCATTGGGAAAATATGGAGAAGTTACCGGGGAAAAATGACAAGACTTGAGTTATACTCAATTAAATCACTCTTTATGATGGAAAACAAATACAACGCCACTTATTTTAAACGGAATTTTGTCAAATATATACATTTGCATACACATTTACATATACTGTATTACACACACGCTCAATATATATATATATATATATATATATATATATATATATATATATATATATATATATATATATATATATATATGTATATATATATATGTATATATATATATATATATATATATATATATATATATATATATATATATATATATATATAGAGAGAGAGAGAGAGAGAGAGAGAGAGAGAGAGAGAGAGACATTCATATTTACATATACTGTATAACATAATATCTCTATTATATCATATAAATATACATATTTATACAAACATAAACTAGAGTTCTGAATCTGTATTATTATACATCCAGATGTTTTCTATTGCATTTTCATGAGATTTTGTGCAATACATAATAAAATATACTTTTTTAGGTATTTTTGATGTTTTTAAGAGTTTCGTTTTCATGGATGCACTGCCATTATATAAGGATGATGATTTATTTGTAAATATGTCCATGATATAAGCCATTAGATGATGGCTGAAGCAGCTGTTTGGTAAGAATTGAACGAATAGAGTAGCACAGCAATGAATTCCGTATCTTCCTTCCAAATTTTATCAGAAGACAAAAAAAGAGAAACCGAAATCTAGAAAAAATATTGCCTTAAGAATAGTTACCGCAAGTTACTCACCATATAATGTTAGACTATGTCAAAAACCATGTATATACCGTATACATACATACATACACACACACACACACACACACATATATATATATATATATATATATATATATATATATATATATATATATATATATATATGTGTGTGTGTGTGTGTGTGTGTGTGTGTGTGAGTGTGTGTGTGTGCACGCGCGCGAGCGCACAAGATATGTCTGCAGTAAATTTTCTCGCAGACACACCCACAAGAACAATGGAATGTTAAATATTATTAGATATCAAGTCTAGCAATTCATACACCATACCACCAAGCCACTAGAACTGATACTTCTGAGCTCTGTTACGAAAAGGAAGGGTGGCAAAGGTCAATTAATCATAAAGAGGGAACAAAGGACACGTACGCAGAATACAAGTGAAATAAATGACCGAAACAATGAGCCAATTATACAGTACAAGAGTTATGGTAAGTCGGGTAGAGTGGGATGTAGTAATTCATCTGTTGCCGTATTTATTCGACTTTATTTCGGGACTAAATTAAAATGTAATTTCCACTCTTGTTCATAGAGCTCCTATCCATATACTGTCCCTCTTCAGCTGATATACGGTCAAATTTCAAGCTAAATTTCATCATTGAGTAAAATATGAATAAAACGAATGTGCATGTCAGTGACGTTACATTTACATATGGTGAATTTCCGTTTACACACTAGCTGTATACAATTCCTGATTATATCTATCTGGAACTATTAAAACAACCTTTCTATTTCAGAGAGAGAGAGAGAGAGAGAGAGAGAGAGAGAGAGAGAGAGAGAGAGAGAGAGAGAGAGAGAGAGAGAGAGAGAGAGAGATTCTACCGACGCGTCTTTAAATAGACCCATTCTGCGGAAAAGGGACGAAGTTTTTTATGAGGTAATCAGAACTCTTAATTGCTTCACTGGAAATACAAGTACAGGAGACAGGGCAATAAGACATAATAGAGTAATCTGTACAGGGATAAGTTCTGAAGACTTGGAGCAAGTAATCAAGGCAGGAGAGAGAGAGAGAGAGAGAGAGAGAGAGAGAGAGAGAGAGAGAGAGAGAGAGAGAGAGAGAGAAGGCGAATAAAGGAGACCAACCAAAATATGCATTACATGCATATTCACTTATTTTCTGAACTATTTTTCACACGCTGTTTCGTAATAGCCCTAGCATATTCTATATGCAAACAAGTTCCATCAAAAATAAAAATAATCTGACAGGGGTAGAGTTATCTACGCAAAACAAAATAAAACATATGGAAGCTTTTTAGACATAGAAAGAATATCTTACAGAGAAAAGGTTTAGGCAAGGAAAAATCCAAGACTCTCAAGCCGAAAATCTCTCGTCTTACGCATCTCTCGACAACGGTATCCATTAAGTCTTCCAAAGAGGACTTTCTTCTCTTTCTTCTTCCGGTGTTTTCTAATCCGTTGTATATATAGCCTTGTTCTTTGTTCGTGTTCTGCAGAATTTAGAAGCATATGAAAGCTTAGAAACTTCTATCATATGAAACTGTTAGCATATGTGCTTTTTAATTGTGAGCTCACACGCGCCGGATAATCAATTTTCAAAGCACAAGTGAGCTTAAAGTCGAGAATGTCTTCAAATTCTTAAATAATAGTAATTTAGCAGAAAGAAATCAAAGCCTACTATACAGTTTCTATTTACATTAAAATGCTGACAAAATCTTTATATACTTCAGTGCTTCCTAAATTTCTATCTTTCTATTTTCTATGGAATGTAGCCAACTTATGAATTTCTTTAAACTATACACTTCATTTTCTGTTAATCACTTGTGATTTATATCATAATCTAATATACCGAGTACATTATACTATCTACGATGTTTGAAGACTTCCCCATCATACCAAACCAATGGGCATTACAAAATACCCAACAGTATAATTCCATGAAGCACTGAAATGGTCCAATAGGTTAAATATACCCTTAATATCAAGTCGGTAAAACTGTGTGAAATAAAAATGATTACAGTACATTTACTTTTCATTTGAAACATAGTTCTCACTATCCTGCCTGTTCTGTTCAACTGATCTAAATATTACAATATCTGACCTTCTGTACTGAATACTCCAATCATTAATGCTTCAAAACCCACGCAATGGAGTGATAAATATATCCGACAGCAAAATTTTTTTTCGTAATTAATTTTGAATTGGCCAATACATATCTGTTACAGTACATTTGGGGGCAAGATCTGACGACGTTTGGTCTCAAGATCATCCCACATAATCTTATCTAAGAACTCAAAATTATCAAAAAAGGATCAAGGTAAAAAGTGAAGCAATGCATCAAAAAATCTTTGGATAATGCATTAAATATGGGATCTTTCTGAATCAAAAGCTCTCTTGGATAGTGTTAGATATCAGAATCTTTCTAAATCAAAAGCTCTCTTGGATAGATACAGTGTTAGATGTCAGGATCTTTCTGAATCAAAAGCTCTCTTGGATAGTGGTAGATATCACGATCTTTCTGAATCAAAAGCTCTCTTGGATACAGTGTTAGATATCAGGATCTTTCTTAATCAAAAGCTCTCTTGGATAGATACAGTGTTAGATATCAGGATCTTTCTGAATCAAAAACTCTCTTGGATACAGTGTTAGATATCAGGATCTTTCTAAACCAAAAGCTCTCTTGGATAGTATTAAGCTATCAATCTTTCTTGATCAAAAGCTCTCTTTGATAGATACAGTGTTAGGTATCAGGATCTTTCTAAACCAAAAGCTCTCTTGGATAGTATTAAGCTATCAATCTCTTTTAATCAAAAGCTCTCTTGGATAGATACAGTGTTAAATATCAGGATCTTTCTAAACCAAAAGCTCTCTTGGATAGTATTAAGCTATCAATCTTTCTTAATCAAAAGCTCTCTTGGATAGATACAGTGTTAGATATCAGGATCTTTCTGAATCAAAAGCTCTCTTGGATACAGTGTTAAATATCAGGATCTTTCTTAATCAAAAGCTCTCCTGGATAGATACAGTGTTAGATATCAGGATCTTTCTGAATTAAAAGCTCTCTTGGATACAGTGTTAGATATCAGGATCTTTCTAAACCAAAAGCTCTCTTGGATAGTATTAAGCTATCAGGATCTTTCTGAATCAAAAGCTCTCCTGGATACAGTGTTAGATATCAGGATCTTTCTGAATCAAATGCTCTCTTGGATACAGTGTTAGATATCAGGATCTTTCTAAATCAAAAGCTCTCTTGGATAGTATTAAGCTATCAGGATCTTTCTGAATCAAAAGCTCTCTTGGATACAGTGCTAGATATCAGGATCTTTCTAAACCAAAAGCTCTCTTGGATAGTATTAAGCTATCAGAATCTTTCTTAATCAAAAGCTCTCTTGGATAGATACAGTGTTAGATATCAGGAATCTCTCTGAATCATAAGCTCTCTTGGATACAGTGTTAGATATCAGGATCTTTCTTAATCAAAAGCTCTCTAGGATAGATACAGTGTTAGATATCAGGATCTTTCTGAATTAAAAGCTCTCTTGGATACAGTGTTAGATATCAGGATCTTTCTTATTCAAAGCTCTCTTGGATAGATACAGTGTTAGATATCAGGATCTTTCTGAATCAAAAGCTCTCTTGGATACAGTGTTAGATATCACAATCTTTCTAAACCAAAAGCTCTCTTGGATAGTATTAAGCTATCAGGATTTTTCTGAATCAAAAGCTCTCCTGGATTACAGTGTTAGATATCAGGATCTTTCTGAATCAAAAGCTCTCTTGGATTACAGTGTTAGATATCAGGATCTTTCTAAATCAAAAGTTCTCTTGGATAGTATTAACCTATCAGAATGTTTCTGAATCAAAAGCTCTCTTGGAAACAGTGTTAGATATCAGGATCTTTCTAAATCAAAAGCTCTCTTGGATACAGTGTTAGATATCAGGATCTTTCTGAATCAAAAGCTCTCTTGGATACAGTGTTAGATATCAGGATCTTTCTTAATCAAAAGCTCTCTTGGATAGATACAGTGTTAGATATCAGGATCTTTCTGAATCAAAAGCTCTCTTGGATACAGTGTTAGATATCAGGATCTTTCTGAATCAAAAGCTCTCTTGGATACAGTGTTAGATATCAGGATCTTTCTAAATCAAAAGCTCTCTTGGATAGTATTAACCTATCAGAATGTTTCTGAATCAAAAGCTCTCTTGAATACAGTGTTAGATATCAGGATCTTTCTAAATCAAAAGCTCTCTTGGATACAGTGTTAGATATCAGGATCTTTCTGAATCAAAAGCTCTCTTGGATACAGTGTTAGATATCAGGATCTTTCTTAATCAAAAGCTCTCTTGGATAGATACAGTGTTAGATATCACGATCTTTCTGAATCAAAAGCTCTCTTGGATACAGTGTTAGATATCAGGTTCTTTCTAAATCAAAAGCTCTCTTGGATAGTATTAAGCTATCAGGATCTCTCTGAATCAAAATCTCTTGGATACAGTGCTAGATATCAGGATCTTTCTGAATTAAAAGCTTTCTTGGATAGATACAGTGTTAGATATCAGGATCTTTCTGAATCAAAAGCTCTCTTGGATACAGTGTTAGATATCAGGATCTTTCTGAATCAAAAGCTCTCTTGGATACAGTGCTAGATATCAGGATCTTTCTGAATTAAAAGCTTTCTTGGATAGATACAGTGTTGGATATCAGGATCTTTCTGAATCAAAAGCTCTCTTGGATACAGTGTTAGATATCAGGATCTTTCTGAATCAAAAGCTCTCTTGGATAGTATTAAGCTATCAGGATCTCTCTGAATCAAAATCTCTCTTGGATACAGTGCTAGATATCAGGATCTTTCTGAATTAAAAGCTTTCTTGGATAGATACAGTGTTAGATATCACGATCTTTCTGAATCATAAGCTCTCTTGGATACAGTGTTAGATATCAGGATCTTTCTGAATCAAAAGCTCTCTTGGATACAGTGTTATATATCAGGATCTTTCTGAATCAAAAGCTCTCTTGGATACAGTGTTAGATATCAGGATCTTTCTTAATCAAAAGCTCTCTTGGATAGATACAGTGTTAGATATCAGGATCTTTCTGAATCAAAAGCTCTCTTGGATACAGTGTTAGATATCAGGATCTTTCTAAATCAAAAGCTCTCTTGGATAGTATTAAGCTATCAGGATCTCTCTGAATCAAAATCTCTCTTGGATACAGTGCTAGATATCAGGATCTTTCTGAATTAAAAGCTTTCTTGGATAGATACAGTGTTAGATATCACGATCTTTCTGAATCAAAAGCTCTCTTGGATACAGTGTTAGATATCAGGATCTTTCTGAATCAAAAGCTCTCTTGGATACAGTGTTAGATATCAGGATTTTTCTGAATCAAAAGCTCTCTTGGATAGTATTAAGCTATCAGGATCTCTCTGAATCAAAATCTCTCTTGGATACAGTGCTAGATATCAGGATCTTTCTGAAATTAAAAACTTTCTTGGATAGATACAGTGTTAGATATCAGGATCTTTCTAAATAAAAAGCTCTCTTGGATAGTATTAAGCTATCAGGATCTCTCTGAATCAAAATCTCTCTTGGATACAGTGCTAGATATCAGGATCTTTCTGAATTAAAAACTTTCTTGGATAGATACAGTGTTAGATATCACGATCTTTCTGAATCAAAAGCTCTCTTGGATACAGTGTTAGATATCAGGATCTTTCTGAATCAAAAGCTCTCTTGGATACAGTGTTAGATATCAGGATCTTTCTTAATAAAAAGCTCTCTTGGATAGATACAGTGTTAGATATCAGGATCTTTCTGAATCAAAATCTCTCTTGGATACAGTGCTAAATATCAGGATCTTTCTGAATTAAAAGCTTTCTTTGATAGATACAGTGTTAGATATCAGGATCTTTCTGAATCAAAAGCTCTCTTTAATACAGTGCTAGATATCAGGATATTTCTTAATCAAAAGCTCTCTTGAATACAGTGTTATATATCAGGATCTTTCTGAATCAAAAGCTGTCTTGAATAGTCTTAGATATCAGGATCTTCCTTAATCAAAAGCTCTCTTGGATAGTATTAAGCTATCAGGATCTTTTTGAATAGAAAACTCTCTTGGATACAGTGTTAGATATCAGGATCTTTCTAAATCACAAGCTCTCTTGGATAGTATTAAGCTATCAGTATCTTTCTGAATCGAAAACTCTCTTGGATATAGTGCTAGATATCAGGATCTTTCTAAATCAAAAGCTCTCTTGGATAATATTAAGCTATCAGGATCTTTCTGAATCAAAAGCTCTCATGGATACAGTGCTAGATATCACATTTTTTTCTGAATTAAAAGCTCTATTGGATAGTATTAAGCTATCAGGATCTTTCTGAATCAAAAGCTCTCTTGGATACAGTGCTAGATATCAGGATCTTTCTGAATCAAAAGCTCTCTTGGATACAGTGCTAGATATTAGGATCTTTCTAAATCAAAAGCTCTCTTGGATACAGTGCTAGATATCAGGATCTTTCTGAATCAAAAGCTCACTTGGATACAGTGCTAGATACCAGGATCTTTCTGAATCAAAGCTCACTTGGATACAGTGCTAGATACCAGGATCTCTCTGAATCAAAAGCTCTCTTGGATACAGTGCTAGATACCAGGATCTTTCTGAATCAAAAGCTCTCTTGGATACAGTGCTAGATACCAGGATCTTTCTGAATCAAAAGTTCTCTTGGATTCAGTACTAGATATCAGGATCTTTCTGGACACACTAAGATATCGGGAATTATATTGACACAAGCCTTGAATTACAAACCTCTTCTCTTCACAGCAAAATCTCAATCGGATAAAACTGACGTTAAAGTGTCTCTCTTAGGTAGGGAGAATATCAGGATCTTTCTTGAATATAACAAAAAGACAACCTCTTTTCAAGACACAACAAGAGTTTTCTTAGAAACAGAATGATATAAAGATATTTCTTGGATTAAGCATGACTTTCGCATATCAAGATCTGTCTAGGATACAAAATGATATAGAAAATGACTTTGGATAATGAAAATATCAAGATCTCTCATGCATAGATAAAGGTATAAGATACATCTTAGTTACAGCAAGTACGTGGATAAGATTTTATATAATAAAGATCTCTATTGGGTAACAAAAGGATATAAACATCATTTAAAAAAAAAAACAGGGCAAATTATCGAGATCCTTTTGTTGGATTGATCATAACATCCGAACCTT
>NC_090732.1:141100904-141130904 GCF_036898095.1 Palaemon carinicauda | reverse complement strand
TACAACAGCGAGTGCACCCCTCGCCTCCCCTCCCCCAACACACACACACACGTGGACACAAACAGACACGTGTTCTAGATACATATAAATCCTGCTTCTTTTACCATAAATATATGTAGACATGCGCCTATAGGTCTTATATTGACATAGTTATACTCGTATAGAAGATGGGTGAATAATTAGCAAAACAATATTTGCATATAATAGACTAATTTCCATTTCCACACATACCCACTCACATGCTTTAAGCAATATAATGTATACATTGAATCAAAATCTAATTAACCGTATATATCTATAGGGATAAATGAATATTCAAGCGATTTTTAATGAGGATCAAAGAAGAATATGATTAAGCTGATAATCATATTCAGTGATAATGGGAATTTATCATATAGAGTAATATTACGCACACGCACGAACCTTTTTAATTTAGAAAAGGAACTTATAAGTATTAGAAAAACTACGACGGTAACTACCATGGTGGTTTAGGGGCTGCAAGATTATAAGAGCCCGTGTCTAGCATCAAGAGTTAGGCAATCCATAACAACAACAAAACGATTGTGGTGATTCATAACGGTGGTTTACAAATACGCAATAACAAACATTATTTATATTTACATGAAAAAAATAACTAGGATACCCATGCCTTGGACAATTTATAAAAGATAATTTTCAAAAGCGAGAGATATAAGGGAAGGAACAGCAAGAAGTCCATTTACGTCAAGCACAATTTTTTTATGAAAACCTAAAAGGAAAAGAGCCAAAATGCACATAAATTCAACTGCTTTTATTTTATATCTTTATATACACGTACATACAAACAGACATTATATATATATATATATATATATATATATATATATATATATATATATATATATATATATATATATATATATATATATATATGTGTGTGTGTGTGTGTGTGTGTGATAAATTTTGCACATTTGGAAGCGTTTTTCATATTCAAATAAGCCATATATATTTTTGATACATTAATGTATCAAAAAATATATATATATGGCTTATTTGAATATGAAAAACACGTCTAAATGTGCAAAATTTATCATTAATCGAATGCCAAGTAACAAACTACCAATTAGCTACGATGGTGAAGATGGGTTGATTTCAATTCTAAGTACAAAACACCTGAATTCGACAGGTATAAGTACAGAAGAATTGTCATTGATTTTTACCTTTCTTCGTGGCCAAGTGGTTTAGTCACTGTCTATACAAGCTTGCCGACCAGGGTTCGATTCCCGGCCGGTCACAAGCTCTTGGCTTTGTGTGATTTCGCCTGGGGCTCTGATCCCGAGGTCGTTAAGAGAATTCAGACATTAATGTATCAAAAATATATATGGCTTATTTGGAGATATATATATATATATATATATATATATATATATATATATATATATATATATATATATATATATATATATATATATATATAATGGGAAAAATAATCGCAGAACGGTAAGCTATACTAGGACCTAATACAGATTTAATAGGTCTTCCTGTTTTGGCAGGCAGCCATAGAACTTCAGACTCTCAAATTACTTTTGGCGAAAGAAGCTCCAAGACAACGTCCAAAAAAAGATTCAACAAAGGAACTAGAACTAGAATTTTGTTCGGCAAGATTCGACGACGAAGACTGAGAAGGATCTCATTATGAGTTTATCCTCAGGTCTTTCTTGGCTCTCACACACAATTAATTACTAATTTAATTAAATCTAATTAATCAAATTAAATAAAAAATTATCATTTACATGAGGACTGTTCATTTATTTATATTCGAGTATCTTAGGTTTAAACGTTTAAGTATTTCATTATCGACAGAAGATATGCTTAATGATTAAATATCACATTTTAAATTTTATGTAATTAAGAGCGAAAATCTTAGGGTATGTGGGTACATGCATACGTGTGTGCATGTATGTACAGTAGTATTTATCGCTAATACCTTATAAACAACATTTATTTCGAGTTCATAACAAGTAATTTTATGTGTATGGTACTATAGATACAATTATATTTGGGCTAGTTTCTTGTTAGAGACCTTTTGTGTTCAAAATTGACACGGGTATTTTCAATAAGTTAACAATATTCAGTGACGTTGACATTAAACATTATGAGAAGTTCAATCACTAAACGATTATCTCTAGACACTTTTTTTTTTTTTCAAAAATAATAATGGTACCAGATTCATCTATATCTATTCAAGTATTACCATCGGGTGACTGGCTTGCAATGAACTATTTGCCAAGATTAGAAGTGGCAAGCATAATCAGCGCTCCACGTGGCAATAGAGAACTTTGAAAACCGATGTCGCTTGTACATCTGAAGTGCCCAATCACAAGTATTTCCCTACACACATGGTTGGAAAAAAATCAATAAATTATAAGTAAAGTGCAGATGGCGACCACTGAATTTCTTGAGAGAGAGAGAGAGAGAGAGAGAGAGAGAGAGAGAGAGAGGAGAGAGAGAGAGAGAGAGAGAGAGAGAGAGAGAGAGTCTGACTTTCAGACGAATGACGCATTTAGGCTATTTATGAAGGTATTAAAGGTGAGTGAAGGCGGTGAAGGAAAACGTCAACAAAGCAGCATCCTCCTCCCCTTCAGGAGACCTTCCACATCCTGGCACCTCCTGTAAGTGCCAGCTGTGCTCTCGTAACCCGACACAAACATCCCTCCGTCCCACACACTCCCATTTAAGCTGAAGTTGGAAAGAAGCCGCCCAAGGGAAAATGAAAGGTTTTGAAGAACAAAAGGATAAATCTGCAAGAGGATACAACTCACTCAAATTAGGGGGTGGGCCTCTCAAAGACGAGCCCACGTGATAAATTTGAAAAACTTCTGTACAAGTGGGAAGGGAAGGACTCATTGCTTGTTTTATCAATAGGGCGAAACTACAACAGAATACCCTTATGCCATTGAACTATGAATAGTACCAGAATTATTTTAACCTGTTAGGTTCCCTACAATCAATTTAGACAAACTTTCTATCGCAATTTAAGGAGCAATTATGTGAGTGTTCGCTCTAACTGAAAAGTTCCAAAAAACAGCATAACGTGTGCCTAAAATAATCATTAACGTATCTGCATAATAAAAAAAAAATACCCAACAAAAGTATATATTTAATTATTATTTCCTTCAAGTGAAACATTGAGACTAAAATCTGGATTACAAATTCAATTTTGATAATCAAATTATGATGCGCATGAGTAGCCAAGATATTCGTTTAAATATCTATACGGCTGTCATTGTACATCCCCACAAATAAAATCTGTATAACATTAACTAGATGAGAGATGCAACACCTCAAACCTGTATATATATTTATGCATAAAAATTACAATTCATCTTCGGTTTCTTTAGATACTCCTTCTCTTTCAAATATTTGTATTCAGCTTACCACCTTATTTTTCTCCTTTCTGGCTGCCCACCCCATTCGAATACCAGTGTTGACATTAGTCATTATTTTCTCACCTTTTACACTAAACTACACTCCCACTTAAATATTGTAACCTTACTTTGTAGTGGCAGATGTGGTAACGTCACTGACTGGAGAACGCCAGACTAGGGTTCGAGTCCCGCTCAAACTCGTTAGTTCCTTTGGTAGCGGCAACCTCACTATCCTCGTGAGCTAAGGATGGGAGGTTAGGGGAAGCCTACAGGTCTATCTGCCGAGTCATCAACAGCCATTGCCTAGCCCTCCTTGGTCCTAGCTTGGGTGGAGAAGGGGCTTGGGCGCTAATCATATATACAGTATATATGGTCAGTCTCTAGGGCATTGTCCTGCTCGGTAGGGCAATGTTACTGCCCCTTGCCTCTGCCGCGGACTTTAAACCTTTAAACCGTCCACAGTGCACCTCAAGCAACTTTACCAACACATTACTAATTTTACCATAATTCTTTCCTAATCTCATGCATTCAACCTTTTTTTACATTTATCCTCCAAATCCCCAGAAAACTATTTCATTACACTATTAATTTGTACAATCCTTTCCTCACTATTTTTCTCCTATTAATATTTCTTCTGGTTTCCTTAGGTTTCCGATAAAATACTGAAATATAAAAATGATACAATTCTTAAAAGAGAACAGCGTGACTTACATTCTCATGAAAAAGAGCAATTACTTCTCTTGATTATGACTTAAGAAACACACACACAAAATATTACACACACCGGCCAGCCTTTTAATCACATTTTCGGCACAGTATTGCAGTTTTAATGGTAATTCGGTACACTCTTTGTGTCCTTAAGTTCTTACAATTTTTAATTATATTCAAAACTTAAAAGTGGGATGAAATTTATCCTTACAGTTCAGAAGAATGAAAAAAAAAAAAAAAAACACACAAACAAACAAACAAACAATGTTTTTAAGTACAGCCGAATGTGAAGGCAAACTTGACCGGCTACCCACTAAATATAGTTACGGAATAAAAAATTTATTATTTGTCTAACGAGTATTACATTCTAGCCAGAGAAAAAGTGTCGGAAATTATTTAATTATACAGGTAATTTGCATCCTTTATGAGTTGTTGATACTCAACACCTTAACATTGAGAACATTCTCGAAGTTCTAAGTAATGAGAACTCCCGAGTTGAAAATGGGTATAATAAGCCTTAACAAAGGCAATGTATTGGATAACGACGGTGCTTCAGGGCTAGGTAGGAACATTATCTAACATATACTAGCAAGAGTAGCTATTGTTATCAAATAACTGTTCAGCTTAGCATTAATTCTTAAAAGCAAACTAAACATTTGTTTTTTTTTCTTTTTTGGAAAATATACATAAATACATTCAAGAAAAGTTTAAGAATGCAAATATAACTACACAAAAATACCGATGACAAAACTATTAACCAGTTACTAATTATAAAATAGACTCAACAAGGAATCTTGTGAGAGAGAGAGAGAGAGAGAGAGAGAGGAGAGAGAGAGAGAGAGAGAGAGAGAGAGAGAGAGAGAGAGAGAGAGAGAGAGAGAGTTTGTGGGAATCATTCTACAATGAGCCAATGTCTAAATTTATCCTGTCTTGATATGACTTATATTAATGTAATCCCCGTCAATAGCAGCACGAGAAAACTCGAATTGATAATAATAACCAGCAAAACTCTCGTATGTAAAACGCATTTTGGGAGGAAACCTTCTGGAATCCTGAGGAGAACAGCTTTCTGTGTAAGAGTTGATATAGGACTTTTGCTTCGAACAGGGGGGGGAGGGACTTTTCTACCCAACAGGTTTTGTAAGTCTGATAAGGAAAGAAGTTTACTGGACATATGGTAAGAGGTTCGGATGCATATGAGGATCATTGCTTACGAAAGCTTCGAAAAATTTTCCAAGTGAATTTTGAAACAAAACATTATCGCACCAAATGAGACTTAAAACATGATTATGGATACAGCGACAAGGCAGGTTATTATCGACGACAGATTTCGCTCCACTACTCATGCTGATCCAATACCATTTCATGAAGTGAAGAAAAATATTCTGCTGATGACTGAACTCCGAAAAAAAAATTTCGCTGCAGTTAATCATGACCTAATTCACTGACACGAATCTCTCTCTCTCTCTCTCTCTCTCTCTCTCTCTCTCTCTCTCTCTCTCTCTCTGATGAAATGTGATACAGAAATTAACTACTAACACGAAAGTTGATTAAAATTATCAAGTCACTGAAACTAAATTTAGTATTCATTTTAAATGTTCATCAGCGATGTTTTGAATCCCTTTGTAACTATGAAATGAAAAAAGTAAGATAACGCACACCAAATTCGAATGAATGAGAAGAGAAATAGATAACCTAAAGATCCAAGGTAATAAACTCAATCAAATTCATGAATAAATTACCAGAATAGACAAACTACTAAATTTGGCCACTGTGCGCAATTGAATAGAAAAAAGTCGGAAAGCTATTATCATCATTTTTAAAAAGTAATCAATTTCCCCAACAAGAACAGTTCATACAAAAAGACAAACTTGGGACCATTATACATAGCAGACCACTTATCCGGAAGAAAATTTCTTCTCTTTCGAATAATTGACGTAGAGATTAAAATAAACATGCATATATAAACAATTATTTACACACACACACTGCTACTCAATAATTGAAAAATAAAAGATTTGCCAGAAAACCTGTGAATAGCAACATAATAAAAACAAGTCGATAAAACTGAATTTTATAAACTGCCAGTTACTCTCGTGTTCAATTCGTGACAAATGTACCAGACACAATCACTAATGGGTCAGCCTAGTTCGGGATTTACAGACAAATGAAATTACGTTGGGCGAAATGTACATTGGATTCAACACAAATCTCCATTATGAAAAAGGGATTAATAGCTGTGCTCAGAAACTAGTTGCAGTGTGACTCTCTCTCTCTCTCTCTCTCTCTCTCTCTCTCTCTCTCTCTCTCTCTCTCTCTCTCTCAGTACTTCTAAAACCAAACCGTTTTATTTATATACAAAGTTTATTTCCATTTGAATGAAAAAAAAATAGAATTCTCATTTTTTTTTTTTTTTTTTTTTTTTTTTTTTGGAGAACAGGACTTGAGCATTTGACCTATAACACAAATACATTCTGATAGGCAAATTTACCACCTTATTTCCCTCAGAATAATGACACAATTTTAGCTATACTATAAATTCTTGTAATTATCCCCTTCAGCTCGAAAAGCACGAATTTACTTATTATATCTCAACTCTGACCACATAATATATAAATTAATTACTAATACTAATTAGGGACTTGTTTACTACCTGTGTTAGTTACACAAAGTAATAAGGAGAATAGGGAAGGAGAGAATATGAGTGCCTTAGCTATTATACATATTTCACGGCTCCTTGCCCAAGATGAAATAAGAGAGAGAGAGAGAGAGAGAGAGAGAGAGAGAGAGAGAGAGAGAGAGAGAGAGAGATAGGAAAAAATACTTAAGGTTCAAACCGTTTTAACGATAAATGATTGACAAACAGTAAACCTAATCACCAGTAATGAAAACTATCAGCACAGTTTTGAAAAGGATAAAAGCCCGTTTCACATTTAGGGAACTCAAACTGATCGTAAATTAGTTTCGTAACCAACAGATGTACGAAATTTCCTATGAGAAACTTTGACCCTTCTTCCTACGCCAGACTTTTGATACGTCCCTGGACGTCCATAACATATACAAGCGTTATATATCTGGAATGATGGACATATTGGAAGGGAAACGAATATCAAAGAGGGAGTTTTACCCATGAGGATCCCTTTCTCCTTACTGCAAAATATCCATAATAGAATATTTCTAACCTGACGCTTGCGTACACACATGCATGGAAAAGAGGGGCAGAGTAAAGAGAGCATAAGCAATCTCAGTTGTCAAATTTGTTGTTTTGGTATGACAAATGAAATACCATATAAAATAAAAATAAATATTAAGCTACATTAAGGTATACGCACGTGCTCGCACACACATACGCGCGCACACACATGCGCGCGCACACACATGCACGCGCACACACACGCGCACGCACGCACACACACATTATATATATATATATATATATATATATATATATATATATATATATATATATATATATATATATATAATATTATATATACATACATATATATATATATATATATATATATATATATATATATATATATATATATATATATATATATACTGTATATATATATATATATATATATATATATATATATATATATATATATATATATATATATATATATGTATGTATGTATGTATGTATAAAGCATGTATGTATCAATGTGTAAAGTCTTATGGTGCAATTGTTAGCATCCTAGTCTACAAAGCACCAGGGACTATCCCCACCTATTCTAAACCCGTTGTACTCGAGCAGTGAATTAAATACTGCTAATTAGACGACGGTTGTGATCACCAAAAGAGTATTAAAATAAAAGACTTATAAATTTACTTCACCAAACCACTTTTCACTGTATTTTTTGATGAAGTTGATATCCGCCTGATCCATCTCCACACAGGCTGCGATCCACTCAAAGCAAAACATCAAATACGAAATTCACAATTCAGGCCTAGAGAGGCACACTAAGTTTCAACAAAACCATGCCTATATCACCTCCCTCCCCTTGGGAATCTAACTTAAAGGTCTCTCATTAGTAAAGCACGTGTCTTAATTACTGGACTCCGATCAACTATCGTATTGGAGATTCACTTGAATGACAATGTGAACTCATCACGTATAACCGAATTCGGCTTTCCCCACGTTTAGTACAGAATCTACCCATGATTTCGGGAATCCTAGGGTCAACTGATGCGTGTACTAGATGGCTTCTGTGTATCACAATTTCAAGAAAAAAATTTATTTCACAGAGCAGGAAAGCAGTTCACCATAAATTCGACCCTGATCTCTTACCCGACACAAGTGTATAAATTTTCGGGGCAGAATTTCAAATCCAGTCCATGAAGATAATTTACCAACTTAGCCACATTCGTGTTAAGCAAAACAAAAACTGAAGATGAAGATCAAACAAACTATACCCCGAGGGGAAAAAACCTCTGAACACCCGAGATAGGCCTTTATTTCAACCAAGAGGCTAAATTTCCTCCCTCAACTCCAAAACCGTCTTTCACGATGCTGATAACATCTTGGTGCAACACTTGCGGGACCCATAATCTGAATCACAAAAACAGCAGGAGTCGCGTTATGGCTTTGAAAATCCCTTGTCACGTCAATACCGCACATAAAAGACATAATAGTTGTATTTCCCAACTTCTACAAAAGCGAGCTCGGAAAGAAATACACATATCTGAAGTTTCCACTCGGCTCAATATTTGGTATAAAGAAACAAATCCTTCAGTAAGTACATCCTCGTGATGAGAATATTGGCCATATGCATTTTAGGGCGAGTTTTCTGGTAATATAAAAAGTACAGTGATGTCTAACAAATAAAAAAAAAAATCACAGGACATTTTTTCCATACCCGTAATGTTATTTCTTCCAAGTTTACCTTAAATCTCTTATGGCAAACATACGAATACTTTCTAGAATGACTAAAATGTAACATCTAGAAGTGATACCGTCTAAAACATCCAGAACAAAAAAAAAAAAAAAAACAGCTAATTTATCCACGAAATATCATGTTGCAATGTTAAAACTTGAAGAACCTTTAAAAACTAGTCAATTCATTTATGAAATACGAGCTTGCAATGGTAGGAATCCTATCAAATTACAAGATAAATGCATTGAGATAAGCCAAATTATATATACAATTTTAAACATGCTTTAATTCAGTTCTTATGAGAAAAATAATTTGTCCTTTATCTCAAATTCATCATGCAAGATTTGCACACATCAGCCCCCATTTATCTAAAATTTATTTTATGGTGCTTTTACTTCATTAAAATCAAAATGAGTAAAAGACCAGATTGTCTTTTTAATAATCCATATGTTTAAAAAATGATTAAGCGCTATCTATTAATATGGTTCTGGGCATTCATGATTAATTAATTATCACTTAAAAAGAATAAAAATCATGATGACAATATAATAACAAACAAACAATCTTCACAAAGATAAATGGTGATCATTACAATGTAAAACAAAACACAGTTAAAACATTATTTTTAAGATTCAAGTGTAAACAAATATAACTCAAAATACATTCACTTTTTTTTAATTAAACGCTACTTCTATTTTACACCCAACCTCTTAACCAAAGCTTATCTTAGTCATCTTAAAGCCATACATCTCTAAATCTCTAATATCAAATGTATTTCTTTGATCAAACAAACAAATTACACATACTATATATATAATATATATATATATATATATATTATAATATATATATATATATATATATATATATATGTGTGTGTGTGTATATGTATATATATATATATATATATATATATATATATATATATATATATATATATATATATATGTATGTATATATATATATATATATATATATATATATATATATATATACTATATATATATATATATATATATATAAAAAAAAAACACGTTCAACATTAAGTCGTTTCCCTTAACTGGGTGATCTTGATAAAATACAAGCTAATAATCATTGTCATCCAAAAACTGTATTTATATAGTCTATATCCTAAGCATGTGATGAATTTACATAGTATGTGGACAAGTGCATATACGTGCTTATACGTCATTACACAAATATGCATATGAATCCATCACTATCCTAAACAATTATATGCATTACTCGTAGAATAAATCCAATAAATTCAAGATGTTCATGGATTAGTTCGTTTTTTTTTTTCTTTACCATAAACCGCATATCTGTCTTCATTAAGTATAAGGATAATAATGGAGTTGGGCATTCTTGGCCCGCAATGGTTCAATCGGTGTGGATAATAATAGTGGATAAATGGGTAAGGGAACAAGACTGTAAAATTTGCTTAATGACCAGGAAAAGTAATAAAGGAACAGAGCAAGCCGTTATATAACCATAGTGGAAGAAAAAAAAAGCGAGTGACGTCAATTATGATTATGTGAGTAAAAGTACCTTGGAAATATACGAGACCATGTATCGCAGGACCATGAGAATTTATTAGAGCAAAACAGTACAAATGTGGGGAATAAATGTGGGAGTTGTGAGGTAATACGGCTTTCTGCGAGAAAGTGTTTATGACAGAGGACAATTTACGCTTCCTAATTAGATTTAAAACTTGGCAATATGAATGTTAATAATGCAAATGAACACAATGAAGGAACTTACCAGAAGGAGAATGTGATATGCCTCAGCTTATAATGAGACATCTATTTACAACTGACGTTTAAGGTGAAAGAGCTCAATCTCTAGACCACATGAGGAATAGTATTGTGCTAGATTAATAAGGTCTTCATGTGAGGATTTAGATAATGCTGCCTAGTGTTATTATTTCACACATCCTTTACTAATCCTCTGGCTAAGGGTAACCCAACTTTCCAGAATGAATGAATGAATGACACCATCAGATACTACTGATAATGCTGTGCGTACAACTTGCTCTTCTCTGTTGTAATCTAATATTTCCTAAAGTCACTTTGGAGTAGTTAAACACTTTCTTTATAAATACCGTAGTCCAGCCTTATGACACCTTTACTAAAAGTAAATGAAGGTGTGGGAGCTCGTTTTATATCCATACACCATATATTTATGAACCATAATGAAAGAATATTTCTCATTAATTTCTAAAAAGCCCTTTCTAGAATTGAATAGCAATCGTCTTACCATGGTCCGATCAAACATTTCAAAGCAGAAATTATTTTATTAAGAATAGTTTAACAACATCGCTCCCTGGTTTTGAACCTGAACACTTGAGGATTTTCTAGTTAATCTATTTGGAAATCACTCCGTGGTAACTTCTTAAGTTCCGTAAAGAGGTCGTCTATTTTTTTATATATTAGAAGTAATAAAAGGTTTTCATCACTCTTTATCAGTTTAAAACATTATATAGAGAATATTAACTGATCCCATTTCTAATATCTCTTTTTCTTCAATGAAAACTAGCATTACTAATGAAGATACTATCATTAGTTGAGTTTTAGTCTATCTCCATCAGATTTTGTAAAATTTGCATAAAATAACCTTTATTTTCAATTTAAAAGTCTTCAAAATTTTCAAACATAAAATGCCTTACGCATATTCTTTCGAACTCGAACAAAGCGATCTATAAGTCTGATGTTATCAACATCTAGGAATTTTCAAGTTACTGACCTGTGGTCTATCTTTCATGTGCAGGATTTCAGTCCATCGATCGCTACCAACATCATTTCTCCAGTCATTCAAACGCGTTGCTCTAACCACAAAATTTCACGTTTGACGGAATACTACCCTGAAAAGGAACTTATTCACAATAGTCCTTCAACTTCAATATAAAGATATTTAATATTCTTCCCTGCCTTGTGCGAAGAAACCCGCCTGGCTATATCTGGATGAAAATCTGTTTATTCACTTCAAATGTATTCTACGAATTTTGCCACATATTTATAGATTCTGAACATCTGCGAATAACTATTGACGTAGGACTAATCATTACTTATATGACCAATGAATCATTTAAAAAAAAGAACTTACTTTGTCTGTCAACTAAGGCTTTGAACCTTATCGCATGACCTGCATCCATTTAATCTTGAACTCTAATTTAGCAAATGGCACTAAATAGATGATGCTCTCGAAAATGTGCCTCCAATGCGTCATCACCTTCCTCTTATCTCCGTTTCAATGGCCTCTGCTTTTCCAATAACATGAAAAGACTTTCAAGAGGCAGTAATACCATTAATTTATTGTCTCTGTCGTTATAGATTTTTCCATCCTTTATTTAAAAAAAAAATGGACCCACATTTCTTTCATCCATGAAACTGACACTCGGTATCAAAAAATACGTAAATAAATTATTTCATAGCTAAGTCAATTGTGTATTTCAACTTTCCAAAGTTTCAGAAAAAAAGTAAAACAATAAAATCGCCAACTCATCAACATACGAAGAAGGACCAACTATCGAGAGCTCATAGACTTTGGAAGGCGATAAAAAGCTACGCCACACTGTAAGGCAACTTTGGAAAAGAGGGAAATAAAGAGATCATTATTTGCAAAGTATGAAGGACATTTAAGCAAGAATAGTTGATGGTACATTAAAGAAAAAAAGCAAAGAGTAAAAGGGGACATTATCAAATTGTTAATAATGATATAAAAGAATTGAGGAGAAATGCGTAAGGAAAATCCAAAGACATTATGCAAATGAAAGAGCATTAAGGGAGAGTTACAGTTCGACTAAGCAGCAGGGGGACGAGGTTCTCATGGTAACCAGCAGAGAGAGAGAGAGAGAGAGGAGAGAGAGAGAGAGTGAGAGAAGAGAGAGAGAGAGAGAGAGAGAGAGAGAGAATAAACCTAGTGAGTGATAAAAGGAAATGGAAAACGTACCTACCAAATGAGAGAGAGAGAGAGAGAGAGAGAGAGAGGAGAGAGAGTAGAGAGAGAAGAGAGAGAGAGAGGAGAGAGAGAGAGGAGAGAGAGAGGAGAAGAGATGAGAGAGAGAGAGAGAGAGAGAGTATTATTAAAATGAAAAAAAGAAAATCGGAATATATACCTACAAACTCGGAGAACAAAAATTGAGAGAGAGAGAGAGAGAGAGATGAGAGAGAGAGGAGAGAGAGATGAGAGAGAGAGAGAGGAGAGATGAGAGAGAGAGAGAGAGAGAGGAGAGAGAGAGAGAGAGAAGTCAAACTGATCCATAATATTACAAGGATTATATCAATGAATTGTAATAGGAAGGTCGCTTCAGGATGTAAGAGCAATAAGACCACTACTTATAAAATTACATTTCAAAAACTTAATATCCCTATTTTCTAAGTCATGTTTGTTTTCCCTTTATACAGCTTAGTCGGATAACCAAATTATATAAAAAATAATCGATAATCTTTCGTGCGAATTTTGTTCTGCAGAATAAAAGGCGGCAGAGAAAATAAAGAAACCCACAAACTTCCGATACAAGTGTTTTCCTAAAGCAAATAAAAGCACCCTTGCACAAACACCCTTTGCTTGCCTCTCGGGCAAGCAAAAATAGATCCAGAATTGTCTGGGGTTTGTACAAGCGAAGATCAGATAAGAGGTTTTTCTATTCTGAAAATAATTCTAGAAATGACAAAAGTTGAAGGGATGAGAGAATTCAACAATTCGTCTCAAAAGGACGCTTTTTAATATCTTGCCACCTCAAGTCACCAACCTGGGAGTAAGTCAAGATTGGAGCAAATCCCCATTTATTTACTGTAAAACGTCAAGCAACATCAACTACAATATAGCGAGTTACCTAAAGAGAGAGAGAGAGAGAGAGAGAGAGAGAGAGATGAGAGAGAGAGAGAGAGAGAGAGAGAGAGAGATTGACGATGACCATAGTAGCCAACACCCTTACCTCTGGCATCCTGCGCCTCCTCCTTCCTAGGCCATTTCCAAAAGGCTTTGATCCTGTCGGACCAACCACCAGGTGGTCAACAGGTGCACCTGATATCCGCCTTTGACCTAATATGGTTTAGCAGACCCAAAGGCAGCTTACAGCAACTGAGGTTACATTCTTGCCCTCTTCTTCGCCTTTATACTTCACTGCTTTTCATGTGATGGATTTTCTCTCAAAATATAATAAACTTCAAAGGGCATATAACTGAACTCACTGTAAAAACCATGAATAGTAAGATATAATAAGCTTACCCTCACAACAACAAACTAACACACTAAACAGGGACAAAAACACACAAACACGAAACATACTGAAACGCGATAGACCCTTCCCGTAGAGTATGTCGGATTTAATTAAAATATGTACAGTGCTTCGTAGATACTATAATTTTCCTTCACCTATATTAATGCCTAGATATTTTGCAAACAAATTGCTGACAACAGGCTTTGTTCAGAATGACCTCAATCTGATAAAGTCAGTGTGATGGATGCTATTTTCAACAGGAACATTTTCATATCAATTACCTACCCATAGGTAAGTACTAACTCAACAGAATTTATGATACTACGCTCTAAATTTCCATTGTGGGGTATATTACAGAAACTTAAATATTCTATAAATGATAATACACAAAATTTTGATAAAATAACTTTTTTAAATTTTCCATGTTGTATTAGGCTACAGATATTTACTCCTTTCTGCTTTCTTAAATATTTCAAACCCAAATTTACCAAAGAAAAATAAAGGCTTGATTACACAAGAAAAAAATATATTCAACAATTATGACTATCATATGAAAAAAAATACCATACAAAACTTTATCCACGAAATTATCTGTATACTTCATTTGAATACCATGATTAATGAATGAAAATGGTAACTCCGAGTATGATTTTCAGTTTAATAGACTAAGAAACTGGAAACAAGAAACAATAGGGTGACATAAAAGTTACGCTAGCAAATATATAAAAGATTTAGAAAATAAATACAAGATATATTATGTAATGGGGCAGATGAATAAAATATCTGGCCGTGTTAAATCTGTGTAGCCAGTGGGACCTAGAAATTTTATGTAATCTGCTCGAACGTAAAGAATAAAACCTTATTATATTTCAGCTTCCCCAGCTTAAAAAAAAGGAGCTCACAATTTGATGTAGCAATAGGAAAAAGTAATAATATTAAAATCAACATCATCTTGTCACCGTACAGCCATTTTGAAACCCTATATACTAGAAATTTGCCCGTAAATACTATTAGGGAAATACTCCAGGTTTGACAATTAAAAATTTGACAGCAGGGTAGAGTATATAAGGAAATACATAAGAAAATGTTAGATAGTGATGGCTAATACGAAGGTGAACAGGAAAGGTAAAAATAATTTTAATAGGAATCTAGACAATCAATGGGTAATTGTTAATTCAAAATGCGCTTACCCTAGTAATTCTGACATTAATCTCTCACCGAGACTTCAAGATTTGAGTTATAGAAACACAAAAGTCAGAAAGCCCTGACTCGGTTTTGAAAACACAAGCATCTGGAATTGAACAGTCAGGCGTAATGTTAAAATTTCCGGGAAAACTTGAATTATTGTTGAAAAACATAATCTGTGTTTGGAAGGATTGTATTCTTTAGAACAATTCCAAAAATAATACCATCAACAAAAGATATAATTAAGATGAAATTAACAATATCTTAATATTGATATATATATATATATATATATATATATATATATATATATATATATATATATATATATATATATATATATATATATATATATATATATATATATATATATATATATATATATATATATAAATACATTCAAGCGATGGTACATTCTAAAGAGTTTCGGACATAATATTCTTAGTTTTGCAATTTATTCAATTTTGTCGTATCTACTGCACCACTTCAAAAGGCTATGTATTCTTGATATCCCAGAAAAGACTGAGAGGTAGTGTCTAATTTAGTCTGGCCGAAAACATTTATCAGCAAAATATATAACGTCCTTGGGAACATTCCCAGGTGGTAGTTTACAAATCCGCGTAGTCATTCAAGGTGAAGCTTATTGTTTACAAAAGGGTTAAATTGTCTTATACACTCTAATATACTGTAACTGCTAGTTGCGTGGTGAAGGAAAAACAGAGATTTCATGGATAAAAGTTAAAATGGAAGCATAACTAAGACGAATAAAGCTGATGGAACTCTAACATTTGGTGAAATGATTTCTAATTCGTACATGAAGGTGCTTCATCGGTGTTTTATCAATTCATTTTTTTAAATATTACAATCTTTGTTCTCTGAGATACACTTACATCATTCTAGTACCAAGAGTCATGTCTTCACTACTGAAAAAGCGTGTTCTATTTATCAATGTTTTCCAAAGGTTAAAACAGATTTTGAATGTTTAATATGAAAAAACGAATGGAAAATCCCGGAAATTAAACTTTTCTGTAAAAATTTTTCTAATACATACAGTGACACATTCCGCACCCAGTACTGGCTCGATGTTTTCCTAAAGCTTCGATCTTGTTTGCTTTTTGGAATAGTAACTCTCAAGAAAAAGCCACCCTACACCCATCCATTCTAGTGTTTTCTTTTAATATCTACTGCATCCCTCATTCATAGATCGTATGTTTCCCTAGGCACTTGAGCCCTACTGCTTCTACCGCTGATCCATTACGAAAACATACATTCAGGATTGTTGTCATACCTTAACAACAACAAATTCACGATCGAAGTATTTACATGACAAAAACACAAGTTACACAAGTTTATTGCGAATAGAACAAGTGTAAGTTTGGTTAATGGTTACCTACTGTAGAGACATTGATTAAATTTATTTTTCTTCATTTTCTGTGACAAAAAAAAAAGCAGCAGCAATAACAACAACAGCAGCAATAACAACAACAACAACAACAACAACAACCAACAACAACAACAACAACAACAACAACAACAACAACATAATAATAATAATAATAATAATAATAATAATAATAATAATAATAATAATAATAATAATAAGGCAGTAGACCTGCTTTTGATAATGTTTTGTCGAAGTACCCTTACAATTATCACTCCACTGAAACATACTTCAAATAAAAAGTTTCTATATTAAGATTTTTCTGTGTAGTTTCGAAACAGCAAAACGAAAACATGAAAGACGGCGGTTATATCCCTACAACAATCCACTTTAAAACGTTACGCAGTATGCGCATAAATGTAAAAATAATTATTAGTACTTCAGCACGAGATATTCCAAACATCCAACTAAAGTGCTGCTCCCATAAGCGGATGAGAATAGGCAATTCAGCCAACTGAAGGGGAAGGTTGATGGGATGGGATAGGGGGATGGGAAGGGATGGGATGGGGGATGATTCTATCACGGGAGATTCTAATTTCCATGGTGAAGCTGCTGGATAGGATATCAGGTAGGAGTGTACGGAAAATGACCGGGGAGGGGAATGAAGGAAGGGGGAACTTGCAGAAGAGGAGGAGGAGGAGGAGGAGGAGCAATATTTCCCCCGTATAATCAACTCAACCAGATTCCCACCTCCTACACCCTCTGCATCCCCTGTCTTCCCAAGGTTAAGCCTCTGGAAAAAAAGGAAGGAAAAAAATCTAGATATTGAAGGAAACGGGAAGAGGAGATGACATAGAAAGGAAAAGAATAATTAATTTCATAAAGACACTTCGCAGATGGCTCAAGGATTTCCTGTACATTTCAATGTTTATGATTTCCTTCAGGTTTTTTTCGAATGAAACCCAGCAAAAATTCAGGACCATTACCCCACAGGATTACCAAAATATACAATTATACACATTGCAATACAAACAGTACCTCTTTCATATGAACTACTGTAAAAACCGTGCCTCGGAGTTTTTATTGTTCTATTACATTTTTTCCTTAATATCATTAGTATCACCATTTATCAAATACTGAAATTAATATCATCAGAGATGCAACAACAATAGGTGTAATGAAGAGACAACTACTTAATCAGTATAAAGAGATATCAACGGGAAAGGTCAAAGGTAACGCCACAGAGGAGTGGTCTATTCTCTATAAACACTGCGTCAACAAGAGATAAAAAGTCACTCATATAATTTGATATCTACCTTCAATTTAGTTACGAAGTCAGTCTACATTCTGTTGCTAGTTTATTTCATATAATTATCTTATGCTTATGATTTTCTCTCTCTCTCTCTCTCTCTCTCTCTCTCTCTCTCTCTCTCTCTCTCTCTCTCTCTCTCTCTCTCTCTCTCTCTCTCGTAAATACTATCTTTAAAAAGAAAATCAACTTCAGTTCTTACCATGGGCTAATGAAGTCTGATACCGAGATTCGAGAACCCGCAAAAGCACCCAATGTGTCTTTAACCTTTTTCGAAAAGGGAAAGGAGGATTATGGACTTTTTCTTAAAATAGCTTGAATGGGAGTTTCTGAGAAGTTCTAAATCAGGGTTATTTTGCGACAGAGTTTCTATACGCGATAAGAAGCTTGAACGTGCGTCAGAGAGAGAGAGAGAGAGAGAGAGAGAGAGAGAGAGAGAGAGAGAGAGAGAGAGAGAGAGATTCAGTCCTGTAACAAAAACATTTCTTCTCATTTAATATAGTATACACAAAAAAAAATTAAATTAAGCACATAAATCCATGGCTTCTTATGATCCATCTTCCACAAGAAAAGTAAAATACTTGAGAGAGAGAGAGAGAGAGAGAGAGAGAGAGAGAGAGAGAGAGAGAGAGAGAGAGAGAGAGAGAGATTCAGACCTGTAACAAAAACATTTCTCCTCATTTAATGTAGTATACAAAAAAAATTGAAATCAAGCACGTAAATCCATGGCTTCTTACGATCCATCTTCCACAATAAAAGTAAAATACTTGAGGAGAGAGAGAGAGAGAGAGAGAGAGAGAGAGAGAGAGAGAGAGAGAGAGAGAGAGAGAGAGATTTTGTCATACGTTCTGAACATATTCGTTTTCGAAATATTTCTTTTTAGATCGATTTATGGCGAGTCTTACAGAATCTCAGAGATAAAAAAAAATAAGACGAATGATTAGTCAGTACTGAATACATATGTTTCTGAATGATATCCCAATATCATTTAATCTGATGGCATATTCATCATGGACAAATAGTTTACAAAAACAATATGCGTATATTTTATAGCAGCGATACAAAATCATTACAGAAAAGGAAAACTTTGCATTTCGAAGTCTTACATTTACAAAATTATCACCATATCCTCCATCTTAAGAAATGAATCGCCGTGCAATCTGTCTGACAGTTTATCTTTAATGTTCCGTACAATAATATGTACAAAATGAGAATAAACGGCTGCATTAACGGATGATTTGAGCTTAAACACTACAACGACATTTATCCTCAAACTTAAACCATTAAAAAACAGCAATGTAGAGCACCCTTTCCCTCAGGACGTTAGAGGAGAGAGGGGATATACGATACGATGTCTGAGTGATGGACGTTATCTCCCTCGACCGAAAAAAAAGAACGAAAGAAAAACGCATATAAAAATAACCATCAATGATCACTACACATTTTCCTTCCAGCAGCCATTCCAAATTTCGCATTCTCAACGACCAGTATCGCAGCGTTACCAACTATAGGGACTTCACCTGATATCAGTAGGGGTAAAAGCAGCACAGAAATGAACTTATCAGTTGGCAACGCTACATACAAGCTATTCTTTCCTTGAAAAATTTTTCTTCAGAATTCTCTTCTTTTTATCAAGAGTTCTTATTTTCTTTCTTTTTTTTTACTTCCAGAATATTTTCTAACACAATTTTATCTTTACTTGGAGTATTTCATTCTGTCGGAGCTACAAGGATAACGTTCAACACTATTTGGGGATCATAAATACATACGAATATAAGTAATATATGGATATAAAAAAAGGATATGGCTATGGAATATGAAAAAAGAAAATAATATAACGCTTAAGGTGCAGTTTTTACATCTAACAGATTTTTTTTTTCGCTTTCGCTAGCATTAAAAAGAGGATAGACACTGTTTTATCCCTTTTATTAGAAAAAGCAAGCGTTTCCATTTCTATGTTAAAATCTTCTTACAAATACATCAACAGCCTTACATCATCAACCTTTCAATTATTTTAATAACTCAAGTTATTAGCATGAAATTATACTTTTATTTCAAATTGTTTGCTATCACTGTTTTTACCACTTCATTGGAATTTATAGCATAATAATTACCATTTTAGATATTAAGCCTTTAATCCAAATCCTCCGAATGACAATATTTTCTTTTTCGATAATTAAGAGGTGCGTCAAGTTTTTCTTTTTCTTTACGAAATTTCATTAAACGCCATTAAGTGCATTAAGATTAATCACAAATTCAAGTATCCATCATTATGAGTCTTTTACGTTTACAAGTTAAGAATTTAATCTAACCAATTGTAGTTGAAGATGTTTTAAATAATTATAATAAAAGAACGGAATTAATCACCGCAGAGCATATCGAGGCATAAAAATTTATCACATCTCGGTAGTGTGGCAAAAAGAAATCGATTTTCTGTAAAAACATTCTATGATTGACACAAATTTATCCTTATTTCCTTACACCGTCTACTACTTACAGAATACCAAACTTTCTCTCTTTTTCCATAATGGTAAATTCTATTTTCAAATATATGCCTTCTTCCTCACAGATGATAGTAACTTCTGATCCAACAATTCTTCTTACTGTACGGATAAATAAAATATGACCTTCGCTTATTATTTACTATGATTTACGTATTGACTGGATAATCTAAAACCACATCCTCCGATAAATTACTATTTCATAACGATAATAATGAAACTTTTTAGTTAAAACTTGTTCATGTATCTGACCCAGCATGGCGATTAACATGAAAATTACGCGTGAAATAAAACAATATGACAAAGAGAGAAAGAAACCAAAGTAAATTTAACATAGGCTTAAACATAAAAAGGAAATTAGGCTTAATATTTATGAAATATACCATTCATGAGAAAAACGCAATTAAAAAAATAAAATAGTAAAACGATTCACCAAAAAAAAATGGAAAAAGATTTTGTAAAATAGTGCCTTTTGCAAAAGACTTTGAATATATTCTATACAAAGACCTACAATACCTTTATTGAATTTTCAATGTAAAATCATCCTGGTCTGAAAAGACAGCAAAAAACCCAGATGTCTTATTTCCATTTCGTATAAAAAAATTTAAATAATTCAATTCAGACTGATAAAGCTGAACAATAAATCCTTAATATCTTTAGGATTCAAACGTTGCCTTCAAAAATAGATATTCATTCAAATTATTATCTTATAAAACGGACTACATTATCTATTCTGATCACAGGAACAGGCAATATCCTCCAGAGTCGAGGCATTCCCTCGATACAACGAGCAGTCAATCTTGTCCTTATTGTGTAAGGGAAGTCATACGTATATGAGTAACAACGAACGTCTTCAAATTCGTCTCCAGAACACTGTGTGTGTATGTATGTATGTATGTATGTATGTATGTATGTGTATATATATACATACATACATATATATATATATATATATATATATATATATATATATATATATATATATATATATATGTGTGTGTGTGTGTGTATGTACATGTGCATATACTGTATATATTACATACATATTATATATAACAAATCAATGGTTACCTTTCATAATTCATTTAGAGAGAGAGAGAGAGAGAGAGAGAGAGAGAGAGAGAGAGAGAGAGAGAGAGAGAGAGAGAGAGAGAGAGAGAGAGAGAGAGATCCTTGGTCAGAATTTTCACGCTAATTGCCACAGAAAAAAATTGATGTTAAAAAAAACGTATGATTCACCTTTTACAAATAAAATTAAAAGTAATAGGCAAGGAAAAATAACAAGTACAAATTGTCTATTAAACATGATATCGACCGTATAAGCATACACTAAACTTTATTGGAAAATTTTGCGGTAGCTTTAAAAAGGAAATATCTTTCCGTGTGACAATAAACGATGTGACGGAGATCAGTGTCTCCGGATTTATATTAATCTGCCATATACCGATTCTAAACCATAGTAAATAATCACAACAAACTCGCATTATGGTGTTTTTGATTTTAATAACACAAAAATTAGAGAAATTGTACCATGGAGCTATTTTTCGAAATGTAAACTAATTAATCTAACTAAAAAGCTCAAAATGTTTAGAAGAAAGGCAGTAGAACTAGATTAAAAAAAAAAAAGAAAAAAAAAAGGGAATCAGAGGGTAGTAACAGAATCTTGGCAAAATTACATCTAATATGAAAGGCATCAGATTTCATGAATGAAAAAAATAACTCTATAAGTTTTCCTTAACACTGGAAACTACAGAAGAAAAAACACAAATGGATCACATTCATATAAACCGAGGGTCTTCATTACTTACACGTTAACGAAGATTTAATCAAACTGGAAGACGGTATTACGATAACACTGATAATATGATGGCACGGCGCCGGGGCCGGGGAGTGTATCAATCGCCTAGGTCCAACTGGGAGAAACCCCACATTTGCACTATGAAGAATATGTTTACAGTAGAGGCTGGATAGTAAGCTCGAAGCAAGGCTCAGACAATAATTATAAAGTATATGGCTTAAAAGCGGGTGCAGCTAGTGGCCAAATGGACGTTGATAAGTACTAATGTTCACAGTGCACTGCGTGAGGTGCGCTGACGTTAACGAATACTTCCGATAGTTCATATATTTCTTCGGAAATAGGACAGGACTGCACGGATACATAAAGGTTTCGTTCTACTTCCGTGAACATCATTTACCATGCGAATGGTGTGTACAAAAACGTAAATAAGTTGCCTCCTCTTCCATCAGTTGAATGTTATAACGTCTTTTCTTTAAGGTATGTTCATCAAATAATCCTATCCATAAATATACATTTATGGTTAATATTTTCTACGTCTCTCAATGCAATGACACAATAGTTTAACTACAAGAAAATAATTACATTCCAATAGATTCTGGGCGATGTTCTTCTATTTTACAAGTTAGAATTACGAATGGCATGAAACTTACATTAATACCACAAGACTACGTAGAAAAAGTGTACGGTCCTTTTTCGGCAAACAATGAGAAATAATGACGATCATAGATTCTGGCAAACATTGCAACTTACGCAAGTGCCGAAAGCCCACGCAAGGCAAAAATATATGTAGCCATTAGTCGTAGAAGAAAGATGATGTCAACACCATTTTCCCCTGGAAAAAGAGACAAGCGGCCAAGGCAAAATCCGACCTAAATCTTCTATAATCTGGAACACAAAGCTAACACGTATCAACTTACAAGGTTTCAATTAATCACAATTCCCGCAGCCTCGCTGTTCTCTGTCACTCTCTGCCCACGTGCTCTACTTACCTGAAAGAAGAAAGAATGTACAGTTAACAGAATGGAAAAACAAACATGTAAACAACGTTTCAAATTATCGTGTTGAAAACAACAAAATTAATATATATGAAATCATATTGTCTAACAATCTCTTCTTCTCTTTCCACATACTCAACTTATATAAACAATGATATTAAAAGGAAAATACGACTAACTCTTATAAAAAAAAAAAGTACACAAGTACAAAATAACAAGAATTTATTTTCTTACTTAGCAAATTAATATACATGTATATAAGAAATCATGTACTCTTGATCTCTTCTCACATATTCAACTCATCTAAACAATGACAATTAAATAAAAACTCTATTTACTATCATAAAAACTTAAGTACAGCAATAACAAGAGTTCAATTTCCTACTTAACATAAAATGAGAAAACTAATAAACCTAAAGAACGCTATCATCAAACGTTCTTTCTCTCTGCCTCCACGGGACCTTGATATTCAAGTGTAACATCGCAATAAATCCCGGAGCGAACTTTATGCTTCCGAGAACCATGGAGATGCAAACGTCCTCGATCCACGTCCAAAATTTAAGGGGTCGCCCGTAAAGAGTCGACATGAAGAATGGCGAAAATGGGGCCAAAAGGCTGATGGAAGACGAGGGAAGAACCGACCCCTCCGAGCTCGACTCTTCTACACACTTCTCCCCTCAGATTCTCCTTCTGTCATTTGTTATCTTACTTGTCGCTTCCCCTCCTCGATTTTTCTTTCTGGTTTATCTATCTTGTCCTCCTCCCCTCTCCCCTTTCCTCTCTTTCTTCTCACTCCTTTCTCTTTCCCTCCTCGCTCAGTTCATTTTGTGTTCTTCCTCCTGACGTCTTTTGGTACCCATTGCTCGGTATATTTTCTTATCGCACCTTTCCTCCTTACATATTCTTGTATCTCCCTTCCCTCTTTAATTTTTCATTTCCTTCATTGACTAATCTTACCTGCCCTCACATGTTCCTCTTCTCCTCCTGTTTCTTTGCATTTCTTTCTCACCTTGCTCCTTCTGTTGCTAGTCCAATAAATAATGAATGGCAAAGCAAGAGGAAACTAGTGGTGGTAATCTGGATTGCTCACGGAAGAGGACCTCTTCCAATCAGTCATTGTGTACGAACAAAGATTGACTTATATTCTTTTCAAGGATTGCGAACAGAGCCTTCATTTCAAATTTATCCTACAGCACAAAGCTTACTTCATATCAAGTATTACTCTTGGACGAGAGGTTTCTTACAATAAAAAGAAAATTAAATGCGAGTGTATATACATACAAATGCAAATACAAAGAGTTTCGTTGGTGAAATTACATAATTTACATATTTTTAAAACTTTTAGTTTTCAAAGCTTTCTTTTGTTTATAATAGTGAATATTCAAAAGTTACGTGGCCACATCAATGGAAATATGAAAATTATGCTAATGTAATTTGACGAGATGTTCCATAAATACTTTCCCTTCCTTCAGATTCTATGAAAAAAATATACGCAGTGTGACGCCTGTAAGAATATCAAATCGCATAAAAAATGTATCGATATTTCAGTCTCAATCACAATTTAAACAATGAATCACAACATCCAGGACGTATTTGGTCTCAAAATTTTATTTCAAATGCAGTAACAAAATATCAAAAACACATCAGGAGAGCTCACTGACGTTGCCTGCACCAAACCAATTTTATGTATCTATACAAGAAGAAGCCAAAATGAAAACCGGCAGTGAAAAGATTTACAATAATGGTAACTATATAATGACCAATTAAAATTTCATAAAAAAAGGAAACAAGTCGAAGCAGAGATAAAATCAAAATTACCATAAAGGTATATTGCAAGAATGGAAAGACTTTCACGAATTAAACCCCAAGAAAGGGTAAACGAAACCTAAAGCGCCGAAATAAACACGACCGAAAACGAAATTGCTATGCCATTAAGAAGAAGTTTATGGGATGTAGAGATGCTGCAAAGTGGGAGTAATTTCCAGAATAGATGAATATTCTCAAAAGGTTAAAAATCTAATTCCAGTTAAACCGCAAAATGCGCAACATTTGTCTTGAAAAAAATACACCCTCTAATCTAATTCTCCAGAAAATATTATAAAAAGATATTTGGATATAGGACTTGAGAATTCTGTAAAGGTAAGGAAAAAATAAGGATAATTTCTTACAAAGGAATTAAGTCCATTCTTTAAGATTTGAACACATTTTGTAATGCATATGAACGATATAAAGCGCTATGATCCAATGTTCTTCAGTACTTTAATTAGTGACAAAATGCAGTGTACCTCGGGTTATCAAACACTACTGGCACCAAGCATAAATTCGAGGATGTAATAAGCGATTATTCTGGAGGAAATTCGAGGGATTAAGACTTTTACAGGATATGAATTTTGCTTTAGTTTAGGTCAAAGTATCCTTTAAATACCTCTAGAGTCTTGTAAATGATATTACAAAGCAAGATTCTGGATCATTACACAGCGCGATTCTGCAAACAGTATATCATAAGTTAGAACCAGGAAAAAAAAAATATAAAATATTGGGATCCACATAATGTGGAGTAACTTATGTTACAGACATACTGACTCCCAGTTGCCATAGCGCAGAATTTACCCTCTCTTCCTACTGAATTATGCTTGCCACCTGATATACTGATTAACAACGCGTTGAACACCCCACACCCTTACACCTGCAGAATATGCAAAGAAAGATCACTCCAAGAAACGGTATGCTTAAAAAAGAAGAATACAAGATACATGAAAAAGAAAAGCACTCACATATTCAAACTTGGACACCAGTTTCATAAAATATTTAAGAGGAACTACATAATCCATTACTTTTCCCCCATCTCCCTTCTTTGGACGTCCAACAACTTTAAGATTCCTCATCTCTTGGAATATACCATGCCGTTCCAGCCAGTACCAATCTCGAAATAGTTTGAATTGGTGAGGAGTTAGGGGAGGGGTGGGGGAAGGGAAGGAAAGGTAATGGAAGGGAGAGGATGGAGGGAGAGAAGAGGAAGGAGAAAGGAAAAGTCGTTAGTAGTAAGACATAAAAGTTTTGATAACAAGTGCGCGTTCATCTCTCCCCACCATTAACTACAACTAACTTGATACATTCACTTACGATTGCCTTCAATTTCTTCCCAAAACGAAGTTCCTCAAACGTTAGAAAAAAAAAAAAAAGTTTCTTTCATGAAAAGTGACTCAGATTACATTACATGTCAAACAGACCATACCACTTTTAGTTTCATGCTGGGATACCAGAAAGAAAGTGATAGGTTAAATACAATGTGATCAAGTGCGTTTTAGATACAAAAGTACGTATGCATATATATTATACATGTATATATGTATGCAAGTATAATATGGCCACAATGACAAACTTTATGGATACACTTTATACTGATATGTTCTAAACAAGAAAAAACATGAAGTCAGCACTAATGATCTGACAAACAATACATAAATTAGCACCTATACTATTTTCTGGAATTATATGCAAAATCCGGTGACAACTACTAATTTTCATCTAAATAAGAATTTCATCTAAAGAGCAAAGTAAAGCAACGTTAACCTGAAAAAAGTATTACCTAAGAACATGTTCTCCACTCACATTGAATTCAACGTATCATCTGCTCTGACTTAGCTGCCACACTTTCTAAAATAAAACTAATGTACGCAACCCGTCAAGGCGACGGCGAAATATTTAGATAGATATCCACACACACACACGCACCCCCTCTCACCAGGGTATAACTACGCCCACTCCCTCTACTCGGGGGACGGGGAGAGCTAAGCACCTGATCGTATATATATATATATATATATATATATATATATATATATATATATATATATATATATATATAATGTGTGTATATATATATATATATTATATATATGTGTATATATATATATATATATATATATATATATATATATATATATATTATATATATGTGTATATATATATATATATATATATGTATACATAATTATATTATAAATATATACATATATATTTATATATATTATATATATGCATATCTATATATCTATATCTATCTATATAAGTATATGCATATTTATATATATCTATATAAATATATATTTATGTAGATTTATATATATCTATGTATATAGTATATATATATATATATATATATATATATATATATATATATATATATATATATATATCTATGTATATAGTATATATATATATATATATATATATATATATATATATTATATATATATATATTTATATATATATTTATATCTATATATATACATATATATAAATTATATGTATGCTATATATATATATATATATATATATATATATATATATATATATATATATATATATATATATATATATATATATATATATACAGTATATCACAACACTTATTCTTTATTATATAAGAGATATAAATTTAAAAAAACACAAATGGATATAACGCGTATTAATAATTACCCTTCTGAAAGAAATAATCACATTTAAGAATATGAAACATACATATTTTTCCCTTGGCGACTGAGCGTCCTCTTGCAATCAATGTATCCGAGTCCAGCAATTCAGAATATTTCTAAGCCTACGCCTTTTTATGAATGCAAGAGTCGTCTCCGTGTGATCAATACATTACTGACTTATAATTGCAACTGAAAATTAGCCAATCTTGTTATTGGAATGATTACAGCTGACGTAACTGCGCCAGAAACGTCCCTGAATATCCAATGCGATTTAATGACAAAAGTTAAAGTAATTATAGAGACCCCAAACACACGCAACTCTCCCCCCCCCCCTCTCTCTCTCTCTCTCTCTCCTCTCTCTCTCTCTCTCTCTCTCTCTCTCTCTCTCTCTCTCTCTCTCTCTCTCTCTTGCTTGTGAGGTTTAGTTTTGTTAACTTGTAGTTAACTGGTGTCCTAGCTGCTCTTTTGTGAGGAGGAAATTTAGTATCATAGAGTTTTCTCTATTTCCAAAGAATCACTATTAAAGCCAGATTCTATTATTTGTGAACATACACCAAATATAAGTCAACACCGATGGGTTACACTATACTTTAAGTTTTGGGGAAAACTTAACTTACTATACGATTAAGCGCATTTCAAAAGCTCCCACTAGCTTTAACCTAAAATAAAGAACTACATTCCTCTAAAAGGCATCAAAAGTTGAACACAACGACTGTTCTAATAGATCCAGATGTCTACTCCATAAGTAAATTGCTTGTTTTGTAAGCGCATAACCTTATCAAATATTTAGAGGTCACACATGAGCGTCATAAGCAAGGACAGCCCATTGAAATGTTACGCAATGTCCTAAAAACCAAACATATGCACAGATGGTCAGAGTTAACGCCCTCTTCCAAGAAAGAACTAGGTGGAACCAGCCAGTAGCCGCTGGTAAAGGTAGAACCTAAGGCTTCTATCAAACCCTATCACTAACACATAGAGATGGTAAGGTCGATTTTTGCAGAGCATATAAAACTTTAAATGATACAAAATCGTAACACAATTCGACCTTATTACCATCAGCACATACTTATTCCACCTTCACACGTACTTTACTTGAACACTTAATTCTCAAAAAGCTTATTCTCCTTAGACATTGGAATGATTTCACCATTATAGACCAATAAATACACAACTCTCGTTATAAAAAGCCACACAGATACCATTACCATGAAATCCTATCTGTACTATACCTTCGCTACGATATTGTGAAAATTTTGTACTCTAAAAACACGCAGAAGCTCCTCCAAAAATCACCACGAATACTTAGCCCCAAAGTCCCCGGACATCCCAAAGACCAAATAAACAGGTTATGGAATCCTAATATTAATTCATTGATAGTAATTCCTTCCAACATAATAAACCCTCCATGAAACCCTATAGACAACAATAGAATATAAAATTGAAAATCTTCAATCCACTTCAGAAGTTTTCATAACACTTTAATCTAGGTAATTTGTCCTCCGAAGATTTTTTTCGAGTTCTAAAAACCTTGATAGTCCTGTTAAGCTTCAAACTTAACTCACTCTTTTACAGAAAAATCTCTCAGACTTATCTCTTCAGTGAGTTCTTGAGATCACTCTTCTAATGAGGGTCTCAGTGCAATCCGCTTTCATACAAAAGTTGGTTTTACTCTTCACACGTCATTAGAGTCCTCTGTAATATTCACTCATCTTTAGGAGTCCTTTGTACTCTTAACCCAACGTGTGTTGAATTTATGAATTTGGACCATTTGACCCGGCACTATGATCAAAAGGTCATTCATGACCGAGGGACAACTGCAGAAAACATCGGTTTCACTTAGAAACAAAAAAGTTACAAGAAGTTGGACAGCAGGACGGGAAGAAGCGGGTACAAAGGTAAATACAAATTACCTATTGTGAGGTCCTTTGGACTTCCCCCTTTTAATGAACTCCTTAGTACAGGTTACTGCCATTTTCAAGTAGTTTGAATGACTCATCCTCTCGCCAAGAACTTTATGGTGAATTAAAATTACGAAGTCCTCTGTACTTCTTATTCTTCACATAAGATTCTTTGTACTTCTAGATTCTCTTAAGCGGTCCTTTTGCTCACAATTACTCTCAAGAAATATTTG